>NC_056713.1:9297475-9414975 GCF_018831695.1 Puntigrus tetrazona
TGACATTAGCCGTACAACACGCTTGTTAGCCATCTTAAATCTCATTCATAAGTTTCAAATAGATTTACATCTCTAAATACTAAACAGGCGTCAATTCCATGTATATGTTACAATATGCTTTGCACATTAAAAAGGTACTGCACATTAAACTTGCACCTAAAGCAAACTTAAAAAGAAATGTGAAAATTAAATAAAACGTAGGAGGGATGGAAGGGGAGAGATGCACACCATAACAAAAAAAGGAAAATAAAAAAATTAAACCAACAAACTGTCGCATGTACAACATGTACCTAAACCAGCAGAGCATAGTTACAACATTCACATTTAATTTTCACGTAGATGGTTGGGACGTTTCAGAACTCGCACAGTTAAAAAAAAAAAAGAAAGAAAGTGGAACGAGGGTTTGGGGAGGGGGTGCACTGTACAGTTACTGATGCTTTCTGGAATGTCCTAGAAACGCTCTGACAATGTGGATTTAAGCAAATGGAAACAGTTCAGTTAGACTTTAATCAAAAGTAATCTTCTTTCCTTGTGGTTTGTCTCCAAATCCACCTCGTCCACCTGAAGAGACAAATATAAAAACACTGCCATTAGTAATGAGAAAAATCACTACATTTAGTAAGAATGGAACCAGATTTAATTAAAAATAGACTTAATTGGATAATTGTTAACAGGTGTAATGCTTAATTGGCACCATAACTAAACCAAAGTTCAAGTAGCCATATAACAATTAGTTTTCATAATAGCTAAAATAAAATATTAACCAATAGATCTTAAGAAAATATGCCCAATTGAAACGTTTACATTCAAATTGTAGCTTTAGTATCAGAAATTACTTTAAGTGTATTAAAATGATCAAATTTACAGATATAGACCCAAGCACATGCACAATTACTACAAAAAAAAAATTAAAAATGGCGTACACGTGAACAGTATTGTACTTTATGTAGCCGCCTATAAATTCATAACTAGACCGACACCTACCGCCTCGTCCTCCTCTGAAGCCACCGCCGCCGCCCCTTCCTCCACGTCCTCCCCTGAAGCCGCCGCCCCTGCCGCCTCCTCGGCCTCCGTAACCACCCCGTCCGCCACGTCCACCCCGTCCTCCGAAACCACCACCGAAGCCTCCTCGGCCGCCCCTGCCACCTCCTCGGCCGCCCTCACCCTTGGGCTTGGCAAAGTCCAGTGTGATTTTGTTTCCGTCTACCTCTCCGTCATCCATGGCCTCTTTGGCCGCCTTGCAGTCCTCTTCGCTATCGAAGTATACAAAGCCAAACCTGAAAGAAGGCGACACGGCATTAAACAGACATCAAGGACAAAAGCAGCAGCTACTACTGAATAGAATGCCTCTCATCAGATACGTGTACGTCCCTATACTGGTGAAACCCATTCAACTAAATGTTACTCTACTTGTCGTGCAAACCCATGCAGCGCCACTGGATTGACGAAGAAGCTCATGAGAAGCAAAGCGGAAGTATCAGACACAGCCGTACCCTTTTGATGATCCGGTATCTCTGTCTGTGACTATTTTGGCATTGGTGGATCCATCGAAAGCCTCTTTCAGAGACTGATCTGTGGTGTCTTCTGACAGGCCTTTGACAAACAGGGTTTTTAAAGGTCCTGCAAAGAGACGGAAGCAGTCAGTAACTAGTATTTGAGTGAGAGAGAGACACAGAGATATATGTATGGGTTTAAGTAGTGAGCTACTAACCAGAGCCTCCTCTTCCTCCCATTCGATCTCTATCGCTCAGACTAAACTCTAATCTGATACTTCTGCCCTCGATTTCTGTGTTGTTGCAGTTCTCCAGCGCCTCCTTGGCATCCTCCACGCTCTCAAAATGTACGAACGCATATCTACACAAACAAACACAACATTAGGCCAACGCAAAGTCCATAAAAAGGCAGCACAGCTAAAACACCAAAGCAATTCAATTGGACTTCATTTAATCCAATAAAAGGATTCGGTAAGTAAGAAAATTGTTGCAAATAGTTTTAAAATGAACAGCACAGCATTCAGCTGATTCCACAAATCAAGGAAGCTAAAAATCTTCATTGTTCTTCAAAAGAAACCCTTAACCGTGTGGAATCAGACAACCATTCATTCTAGGAGACTTCATAACTTCACAGAAACTGAACATTATTCCAAATGACGTCACGGATTTAGAATCTGAATCAATTCAACCAATTCCTGTCTGCACATTAAAATGCACTGGATCGACAGACTCACCCCTTTGCTCTGCCGTTGACATTTGGTATTTTGACGGACACGGCCTTCTCAAACACACTCTGGAGGGACTCTTCAGACGCACTGAACGATAGGTTGTTTACGACCAGTACTTTGCTTGCAGAAGCACCAGCAACTAAAATAAGAAAAGAGCACCGTTAACGTTCACCTAAAACAGGGGGCCGGTCCCCATGAAACACTTCAAATATGCCAGGTTTATTTCAGTTAGTTGGTCTGGGTCAAAAAAGTCAGACTAACGGAAAACAAGCCTGGCCAGATACGTCACCGTTACTCACCTCTGCCGCCCTTCTGGCTCTTTTCTCCAGTGAAGTCTATGATGATAGAACGACCCTGAACATCTGCCCCTTGCGCCTCCTCCATTGCCTTCTCTGCGATTGCCTCTGACTTGAATTCAAGATAGGCGATTCTGTACCCCAATAGATGTCAGTTAAGGGCTTCATCCAATTGTAATTTTTTTTAAAAAAAAAAGGTCAAACAGCCACGGCTTCGTCTTACCCTCTGCCTGAACCAGATTCCCGGCACGTCGGTATCCTGATTTCAACAGCCTCGTCAAAGACTTCCTTCAGCTCCTCCTGCGTGATGGAGTACGGCAGGTTCTTTATGAACAAAGTGCGTAAATCTTTCTCTGAGGGGAAAGAAAGGAGACAGAAAAAAAAAAAAAAAAGTTGGCATGTGTTGGCAATGCAAGATGCGTTATATTTGTGATGGCTCCAGATCAGCACTTGACTATCTTTAAAACCCACACGAGTGTTCAGGGAAGTGAAAAGGTGTCCTCATTTCAGGTTGGATTCACGCTGAAAGCGGCAGCTCTGAGAATTTTACCTTTTTTGTAATCATTGCCGGATTCTTTGACTTTGGCTTTGTCGATGTTCAACGCTTGACCCATCAGCTTTCTGCCACTGAGCTCCAAAGCCTTCTGCATCTCTTCCTCGGTTGCGAAGTCAACGTAGCCAAATTTCCTTCAAAACAAACAGTACAAAAGGTGTCAAATCAAAAGTCTTACACACACACAACTTGAAGAGACCATTTTTTCCCCTTACTTGGATCCGCCAAGTCGGACGTCCAGAGTTTCAAGGCCCTCCTTTGAGAAAAACTTTGCGAGTGCTGCCTTAATTTCATCGTAATCTTTATTACAGTTCAAGTTGCCCACAAAGAGACTAAAACCTGAAAACGCAAAAGAAAAAAAAAAGTTAGTCCACCAAACCAAGACAAAAAGTAAGCTTTCCCCCTTTAAACCAGCATCAGAATTAATAAGGTGACATCACATATTTCAGTATTAAGTCCCATTAAGTCATCATATGTAGTTCAATGCACAGAAACGTATAGAACTGAAGTCTCACTTGCACCGTCGGTTTTAGTTTTCTTAGCAGGCGGCGTTCCCTGCTCCTTTTTGGTCTCGGCTTTCCTTTTTGCTGGAGTTACTGGGGCTTCTGTAGAGCAAAACCAGGAAAGAGAATAAACTATTTGGAAGTGGCCAGTGCTGCAGAGCTTAATAAAAACTTCAAGTCAGGCACAAAAATTACTGTCTCCACGCCTTTTCTGCGCCAATTTCTCACTGAGCAAATCCTGACAGAACCAAAAAACAAAACACAACATACCATCCTTTTCCTCTTCTTCCTCATCGTCGTCGTCATCATCATCATCCTCCTCCTCTTCTTCTTCTGATTCCTCCTCTTCTGATTCCTCCTTTGCCTTCACCATTCCTGCCTTTTTGGGTGCTGGAGTTGTGTCCATTTCCTCTTCTGAAGCAGGACAAAACACGCAAGTTACAGAAAATGCAAACCAGTTTACAGAATCGAGCACTCTGGATTAAACACACACCCTCATCCTCATCTTCATCATCTTCCTCCTCAGACTCCTCCTCCTCTTCTGCAGCAGGTGCTTTGGCTGCAGGTGCGGCTTTGTTTGCAGCTTTGGCAGGAGTCTTTTTAGGAGGTGGAGGCAGCTCTTCCTCAGATTCTTCTTCTGTAAAAGACAGCAAAGAGTTGTTAGAAACAGTCAAGGCACTTATGAAGATGCTCCAACCCGAAGCACTTGCTTACCGTCGTCTTCCTCTTCCTCCTCAGACTCAGGAGGTGGTGGTGGTGCCGCCTTCTTGGCAGATGCTACTTTCTTGGCAGGAGTTGCCTTGGCGGGCGTCTTTGCGGGAGTTTTCTTCTTTGGGGGAGGAGCTTCCTCTTCTATTGGAGAGAACCAAGAAATTTTAAAATGATCTTCAGAATATGAATACAGAAATGAGAGATATACAACTCCTACCAGATTCTTCTTCATCGTCGTCCTCATCATCATCATCATCATCCTCGTCCTCTTCTTCAATCTCCTGTTTGGCAGCAGCCTTTCCGTTTTTAACTGCCTTTGCCGAGTCGCTTTCTTCTTTGCTACAGCTTTAACCGGTGGAGCCTGAAAATTGAGATCGAAATTCAAACAACACCACCGTTTAAAACCACTACGACCAAGGAGCATTCATTTACAGATCGTTTTCTCACCTCTTCTTCATCTTCATCCTCGATCTCGTCCTCGTCACCGGATTCTTCCACTTCCTTGGGAGGCGGAGGGGCCTTTTTCTTCGGAGGCGCTTGTTTTTTAGCTGCCTGCAAACATCAAGAGGTCGATGCGTTGAAGGTCTTGCAATTATGCGGAGGCTGATCATTTTCTTAAACATGGAGCGTCCACCTTAAATGCGCTGTGCCTTTAAAACAACTCGGTTTCACTTTAATTAGATTCATAATAAATGCGACTCGTTTGCAATTTATCCTAGTTTTCCCATTTGTCCGAAACAAACAAAATGTAAAGGTTAGTAAAAATTCACTCACTTTATTTTCACTTATTTAAGCTTAATCTTTAAATAGGTTACGCATGTATATTGTTTATGGCATTATTTCTGAAGTGCAATTTAAAAAATAAAATAACATTATTTGTAGTTAAGTGCAATTAAAATAAATGCTATGTACAAAAAAACCCACTGCGTTCAATCAGTTAAGAAAAAAACCATACATCTCTTCAGGGCTTGTATGAGAAATGTTTGGAGGCGTGGTCAAATCAAACACCATCTGATCGCTTTTCTATTGAAACGCGTTAAAGAGCACGAAAAGTATAACCATATGAAATATTTAGTTTCTGTATAATTCCACCTCTACACGAACTTACGTAAAAAAAAAATCTTGCTTGTGACAATTCTAGTCAAAGCACACTTTTTGCTAGACTTGTTAAATTAAATAAGTAGTTACATGCATACAAGCTCCGTTAAAAAGGCTAAATGATAAATAATAAAAAGCTTTTAAGAGTTCTAGACGCAACGCGACTATTTAAAATCCACAGCAACGCGCGTGGAGGTCCCCGCGTGGACGAACCCACGTGGGGTTCACGTTACACGTGGAAAGCCCACATGCTTGCTACGCTATCCAGCATGCTACTTCAACAAAACACATGCACGATTTCGATGTGCGAGAGCTGCACTTATCAAATACGCCGAAACGACGCCGCGACGCAGTTTAACGCAGCGTGCTAAATGTCCGCTCGTTCGCTTCAAAGAGTCAAAATGGAGGCGCTTAGCTTCGAGCTAACGCTGCTACGCCGCACACATGGCGAAAACGCGATTTAGCGCGAAACCGCGCGACTCCACAAACCTAAAGAAATAGCGCTAATCAAGAAGGTCGATTTTATAGCGCCACAAAACACGTTAAACACGTACAAAAACAAGGAGGCTTTGAGAGTGTCAGCAGAGGCCTAAATGTAAAGGAGAAGCGTGGTAAGCCCGTGTTAAACGAACGACCATAAAAAAACGGATGTTACATGAAATTAGCTGATTTTAGGCGCCACCGTTAGACATTAAAAATAATCTGCACTCTTCGAAGCTCGCGTTTAAAAGGCTATGAAACGCATTTGGTCTAAATACATGTGTTACACACGTGGGCCTCCTCACCGGGCGCGACAAAAACGAAACATTTCGCGTTTTGACCGTTTCTATTTAAACATGAGCGCTGCATTGTTACGGAATGTCTTACCTTTGCAAGCTTGACCATGACTGAAGACTGGTTTTTACAGTAAAGCTGATAACGGGAGAGTGGCGCAGGTGAAAAACCGTTCAGTCACACGTGGTTCTCGGTACAGGACAGAAAAGAGCGCTCGCGTACGCTTTTAGTAAGTCCACAGAAGCCCCGCCCACCGAGACAAATGACGCTGAGGTCCGATTCGTTTCCGCAAACGGTTCCTTTGAACAGTTCGCGTTGATTCAGTGATTCTCGACGTAATGGTACGATCACGTTCATGTCTAATAAAAAGAAAGTTTGACATTTACCTCGACGCGTATCTAGTTAAACGTGGAAAAGCGGGTGTCTGAATAGGAATTAGCAATGCACAATTGGAAATTATTTAATTAATGAATTTGACGCTTTTTTTGTTTAAATATCATCATTAGTTTCATTAGGATGAACTCAGTAAAATGGGCCATTTTTTGTAAAATGTGTATTTTAGATTGATAAATGTTTTGTTCTTCTTTTTTTCTTTTTTTTAAATTTAACCTTAACTTGAATTTTCTGACTGCATTCACATTTATGGTTTTCACAGTTCATATCTCGCAAATATGACTCTATATCATATATTCATATATATTCATTTAAACCTCTCAATTATTCATTTATATCTTATAATATAAATGTAATATATATGAAATATATGAAATATAAATGTATATCTTATAGTTCTGAGGTTATATATTACAACTATGAGTTTATCTCACAAATATAATTATATATGATGGGTTCATATCTCACAGTTATGAGTTTATATATTACAAATATGAGTTTATATATTACAAATATGAATATATATTACAAATGAGTTCAAATGTTTCAAATACAAGTTTATATATCGCAGTTCTTTATGTTTATGTCTCGCAAATATAAGTATATATCTTGCAGTTATGAATTCATATCTCACAAATATAAGTTTATATTTCCTAAACATAAGTTTATACATCCCCTCCTAGGATCGCCACCTTAACATGGTGGAGGGGTTTGAGTGCCTGAATGACCCTAGGAGCCTGGGACTATATGCTCCTGGTAGGGTCACCCAAGGCAAACAGGTCCTAGAGCGGTCCACCCCACCCCTTATGGATAACAATAATAATAGAGTCGCATCGTCGCCCGGTACGGCGCAGCCGGGGCTCTGTCATGAAGCCAGGTCTGGGGCTGGGGCCGGCATGCGAGCGCCTGGTGGCCGGGTCTTGCCCCACGGGACCCGGCCAGGCTCAGCCCGAAACATCCTCCCATGGGCCCACCACCTGCAGGAGAGACCGTAAGGGGCCGGTGCCTTGTGGTTTGGGTGGCAGTCGAATGCGGGGACATCGGCAACCCAACGCCTGGACACAGAATCTGGTTCTAGGGACATGGAACGTCACCTCTCTGGGGGGGAAGGAGCCTGAGTTGTTGCGGGAGGTAGAGAGATACCGGCTAGAGATAGTCGGGCTCACCTCCACGCGCAGCTTGGGCTCTGGAACCCATCTCCTCGAAAGGAGCTGGACTCTTCACTACTCTGGTGTTGCCCGCAGTGAGAGGCGGCATATAAATGACTTTATATATTGTAAATATGAGTTTATATCTCACAGTTATGAGTTTATATCTCGCAAATATAAATGTATATCTTATAGTTCTGAAGTTATATCTCGCAATTATGAGTTTATATCTCACAGTTGAGTTTATATCTTGAATGTATACTTCTACTTTATACTGTTCTGTGCTTTGATACAACATGTGTTGTTAAACATATATAAAAATGATTGATTGATTGATTGATATCTTGCAAATATAAGTTTATATCTTACAATTATGAGTTTATATATTGCAAATACGAGGTTATATCTTGCAATTCTGAGTTTATATATTACAAATATGAGTTTATATCTCACAAGTAGAAGTATATATCTCGCAATTATGAATTTATATCTCAGAAATATACGTTTATATCTCATAAACATAAGTTTATATCTCGCAATAATGAGTTTATAATTTGCAAATATAAGTTTATAACTTACAGTTATGAGTTTATATATTGCAAATTACTTTATATCTTGCAATTATGAATTTATATCCACCAGTTCTGGGTTTATATCTCACAAAAATGAGTTTATATTTCACAGTTCTAAGTTTATATTTTGCAATTATCAGTTTATATGTAATAATATCAGTTGGCAGAAATTTGTCACACATCATTTTTTTTTTAAAAGTTAACCACGACTTTCTCACAATTAGGATGTTAAAAAAAATTATAATTCTGTATTTATATGTCCGTGATGTAAAGTTTGCAAATAAAGTCAAACTCAAACAAGTCTTAGGGTTTAGGGTTTGGTCACAAAAACAAAACAACTTGCTTCATGTTCATTTTACATTTCTTCAGCACCAAATAAAACGACTTCAGCACAACCCATTCAGAAAAATTTCCTTTGGCATGGATCTTGCTCATGTCAACAGATAAAGTGTTGCCCAGATTAGTTCATGTAAGCCGGCCCAAAACCAGTCCACCTCTTTTTAGCCAGAACTGAACCGAAGCGGTGCCATAACACAACCCAGACAAATAATAAAAACAGATATGGCTGATATATGGACCTTACATAGTATTTATATGAGATCTATAAAGAGCTGACGGCCCTCATGTGGCCCACATGTGGCTGATAAACCCAAAGCCATTATTTAACCCTATGTGTGCTATTCTGTATTCAGATGAGTGATAATCAATCAATCAAATCAGTCACCTTTATTTATAAAGCGCTTTTAACAATACATATTGTGTCAAAGTACTGAACAGTATAAAATATTACAGAATAGAGTGTCGGTAATATATAATGACAAGATTAAACACTCTTTTTTAGCTAGAGGCATTACATTTATGAATCCAGAAACATTGTTGTCTAGATCAGCCCAGTTTCAATAGGATCTCTGTAATCAAATCGACGATAATCACTATAAATTAAGTGCCCCAACTAAGCAATAATATATATATATATATACACACACAGGTCCTTCTCAAAAAATTTGCATATTGTGATAAAGTTCATTATTTTCTTCAATGTACTGATAAACATTAGACTTTCATATATTTTTGATTCATTACACACAACTGAATTAGTTCAAGCCTTTTATTGTTTTAATATTGATGATTTTGGCATACAGCTCATGAAAACCAAAAATTCTAATCAAATCTCAAAAAATTAGCATATTTCATCCGACCAATAAAACAAGTGTTTTTAATACAAAAAAAAAAAGTCTTACTCATGATTGCGGTTTTGAGTAATGAACCAGGCTGGGAGTTTTTAAAAGCCTCAGGAATCTTTTGTAGGTGTTTAGAGTTAATTAGTTGTATGCTAATTTTTTGAAATAGAAATGTTGGGTTTTCATGAGCTGTATGCCAAAATCATCAATATTAAAACAATAAAAGGCTTGAACTACTTCAGTTGTGTGTAATGAATCTAAAATTTATGAAAGTCTAATGTTTATCAGTACATTGAAGAAAATAATGAACTTTATCACAATATGCAAATTTTTTGAGAAGGACCTGTATATATATATATATATATATATATATATATATATATATATATATATATATATATATATATAGGCTTAGACATGCATAGACATATTGCTTATGGAAAAACATTTGAATGAAAACATTAGTTGTGTAATTATACCTATCCGTTTTTGGTACATCAGGGAGAGAAAACCTACAATTGCTTTTTTAATTTTTATAAACTTTTTATATACTATTAATGACTTTACCTTCAAATAAACTCAATACAAGGATAAAAAATTCTATCACAGCCAATGCTATACAATGGCATTAATAATGCCCTATTAGAGCACGTTACTAAAATATGAAAAGGCTGTTTTGAGAGTTTGAGGAGAGCAAAACATAAGCATTGCAATTACAAGATGTAATAGTAGTGATTTATTCACTATTACACTATTTGTTCGGTACAATTTTTGGCACTAGTATAGTGTACCATACACTATACCATCTTCTCCTTAACGGACGTTGAAACTGGTTGTAGAGTGAAAACTAACGGATACGTTTAATCCACCAATAGGAATAAGGGAAAGACACAAAGCAAACAATAGCATTGTTGAATAGGCTGAGATGTGGACTGCCACTGTTTTTCCAAATAGAGGCCAAATGTTAGCCATAAGTTCACATGTTACTTGGTGTGCCATCGCTAGGCCACATATGGCTCATATTTGTGTGCCATCATCTGGAGCATATACCTAAAAAAAATATGGTCACCCAAAAAAAAAAAAATTCCCTCCAATTCTCAAGTCATGGTAGAACATATATGGTGAAAGTTTGGCCAAATGTGGCAGCTATCAGCCAGATTTGGCCCAATTGCTCTTGCTATCTGGAAATGTATGGTTCATTTATTCACAGATAATAAAAAAAAATAAATAAATTATAAAATACCAAACATTCATGTTTTACCACTGAAATGTAGTTTGTAGAGCAGGATAGTATTTTTTTGACCCGTGAAAAAGCTGGTCCTAACGAAAATCCTAACGAAATCATATTTACTCTCATAAATATTTTTTTTTTTATCAATGATTTAATAAATGGATCGAGTCTGAAGGAAATGACCGTTAATTTTTAAATTCCGCGAGCTCGCGCCTCTCCTTTGAAGAAAAGTGAAAGCGGTGCGCGTGCAGATCAGGGGCGCGCAGTAAATAAAGACGAAACAAACCCACAAAGTTATGATTTCTGCTATCACGCTATGCTTAACCCTGTCTTAATATAATAATTTAAAACGTGGTTTGGTTTTTTGTATTTTAATAAATGCTGCATTAAACCAATTTCAGGCACGCGCACACGCCTTTTTTCCCTCTTTCACTTCAAAGTGCCTTTTCCGGTGTTTTATTTACCTCCTATAAATCAACGCTATTAAGTCACCATTTGCATCCGTCTGTCTGTTTTCTATCTTCATACAGTTATCCAATGAAACGTATTAAATAGAGCTTATTGCGGGACTTTTAACACGGGACCCCTCGAAACGCGATTGGGTTAGTTTTTAGCAACGAAGAGGGTTTTGTTGCGAAAACCTGGCAACCCTGTACAGCAGATTAACGAAGTTAAAACATCTCGTTCGATTTACGGCGTTTTCTTTTCTTTACATAAGAAACACAATAAAAAGGCTCGTATTTCATGCATTTGAGGTCTGAGACAGGTGAGACCGAAAGAGAGGGCTAGCATTTGCCACAGTCATATCAAAAAAAAAAAAAAAAAAAAAAAAAAAAAAAAAAAAAAAAAAAATATATATATATATATATATATATATATATATATATATATATATATATATATATATATATAGAAATTAAATGTCTTCTTTGATATATTGCTATTTTATAATGCAGATATGACTTAAAAATAACCACGAGGGAACGTTATGAATAGGTTATTTTTTAGGTTATTTAACAATAACCACCCTGCAACGTTCTGGGAACGTTATTTTATGGTTGCAAAAAACCTAAAAACACCCTAACATTATTAATTTATTTTAAATACCCAAAAACTAACGCTAGGGGAACTTCATGTGTTTGCTGGGATATAACGCTGAGGAAATGATGACCTGTTCAATTTTTTGGTAAACTATCCTTTCAACGGGTGAAAAAAAGGTGTCCTGAAAGAGGACTTTTCTGCTGGAGGGTGTCCGTGGCCACAAGATGGGGTCATTGCGTTTCAGACGGCAGCGGTGTCACGTGATCTGCGGCGGGGCGGGGCCCCCTGCAGGCGCTTAGAGGTACTGCACCTTCAGACCCTTCTCGGCTGGAAAGATGGTCTTTGATTCATTCTTTAATCTTTGAATAAACCAAATAAAACATTTAAAGCTGTCCAGACGAAGTTTACGACTAATAAACAATTAGTTTTGACGTGTACAAAATATCTTAATGGAACATGCTCCTTACTTAATGTTCTAATGAGTTAATGAATAAAAATATTTAAAAGAATTTAAATCAAATAAACTCTTTACGTATATATTCGTATGTATGCACTACAGGTCATGAAAAATTTAGGGTCAGTATTTTTTTTTCAATAAGCATTTTTTTTTCAATAAAGATCACAAAATTCTTGAAAAAATAAATAAATTCTGAAAAAAATAAAAATAAAAAAATAAATAAATATATATATATATTATTATTTTTTTCAGAATTTTATATTTTTAATTTTTATATTTTTAACAATATTTTATACCAATATATCAGCATATTAGAATGATTTCTGAGGGATCATGCGACACTGTAACAATGCTGAAAATTCAGCCTAAATCACTTTACACAGTGTATTCATGCAAAACTCATATTCACCTGCTCTGTGAATTTAATTTTTCCTTTCTTTTTCGTTCCGATCCCAAACTATTAAATAAAGTGCATTTTCATCCATTCATCCGTGTATTATTCCTAAAAATGAGTCAGCAAGTGAGTCCTGATTTTAAATGGAGAGGCTGTAAAAGTGATTAATCACATAGCTACATACATAAAAAGTTGTATTTAATTACGAATAGCTAGTTCTGTAGCTGTCTGGTGTCTAAACAAGCTGAGAAATCAGATCAGAGATCACGTATCTCTTCATTCGTTGGACTGGAGTGAGGTCACGTGTCAAAAAAATCTTTTTCTTCGCGATATATAGAGCCGAACGAGCCGGCGTGACTCACATCGAATCGGCTTTCAAGGACAAAATACAGTTTTTTCTTCTCCTGTGTGATCCTCCTTTAAAAGCACTCCGTAGATACAGCACTAATTCATTAATAAATCTGCTGTTTTGTCCACTTAGTGGCTCCGGCTCAATAGTAAGCAATGTTCTTGGGCTCTTTTCTTCTACTTCGGCTCAAATTCTGCTAACCGCTCGTCTAATGTCTCGCTTATTCATTATAGCAGGTTTATTAATGAAAATGTTCGGTTCACGCGCTCCGTTTTATGAAAGAAAATCTCCTTTTGTCCAGATTTCTATCCAATTGTCCTTAAAGCAACATAGATTTTATGTATTTGTTTCTAAGAAAATGTTTTTTTTTTATTACAGAGAATATGTTTAATTAGTAGAAATATATATATATATATATATATATATATATATATATAAATATATATATATATATATATATATATATATATACACATAAACTTAATTTATTAAGTTTAAATAAATGAGGAAAAAATAACATTTTATTATATATAAAATATAATTTTACACAAAACATAATCTTTTGGATGGTGTTATATATATATGTATGTATATATATATATATATATATATATATATATATATATATATATATATATATATATATATATGCTTTTTACACAAAATTAAATGGCAAAACATTTTTGTTTTTTGCATTTGTGCATTTTTAATGACTTAAAACATTTACAACTATTAGAGACAAAATAGTTACAAACAGAATTGACCTGCAGTTTGCATTCATTTCAAAATGTTACATAAATAAAACTCATATTTATAAATACCTCTTTTATAAACATATAAATAGTTTTTAAACATAAATACATTTATGCGAGAATGAAATACATGAATGTACAGCAGCAGCAGCAACAATATACAGCTTTTATCCACGTCGTCTGCCATGGGTTTCTTTTATTTTGTACATATTTTTGTTTGAATTAAATCTAATCGTTTTATTTCAGTTGTACGTTTCACTGTCCCCCACAAATGGTTCCCGTAGTGGCTTCGTACCATCAGTCCGATTCTTTAGGTTTTTCCTCCGAGGAGGAGCGACTGTGTCCGTTCTGTCCCAAACCGACGACGTCCGCGATTGGCTCTGGAAGAGAAAAAGAGGCGGAGTCAGGCGAGCGGAGGCCGTCTCTAAGCGCGTCTCACAGTCAGAAGCAGATACTACGCTACAGAAGTAAAAAAAAAAACTTTTTTTCCTGAAATCACACACTCTTAGGTGCGTTTAGGTACTGATATGTAACTATTAACGCACCGGTAAACACCCTTTTGATAAAAACGCTTTTTATAATGTCAGGTGAAGGGCTTTTGCATCGAAAAACTGTAACCAGGAATTTAGTGATTAATATTAATTATACGTAATAAACATACCTAGGGCACAAAAGGATATGCAACCATGTTTATAAATAATTGCATACATAATAATAAATTATGAAATTACTTGAAATATTAATAAACATGTCTAGAAATATCTAAAATTTCCTATATCAAATATCAGAGGAATTGTAAAGTTGAATTAATAATTAATAAGAGTATTTACCTTTATATATATATATATATATATATATATATATATATATATATATATATATATATATATATATATACACACATATCTCTACATTATACATAATAATTAATTTTATATAAACAGACACATTTTTTTTTTAAATTCCCAGAGAGTTTACCCACAAATAATAACAACAAAATAATAACGTTATTATTATTTTATTATTATATCTACAAATATTTAACTAAGTAACAATAAGTACCTGATATTTATTTTATATAAAGATTATCCTGCAAATACTTCGAATTTTATACCTGTATACACGTGCACAAATTTAATTGCATTAATATTTGAAATGAATGTAAAAGAAATGCATCAAGAAAAACGTACAAGCGCGTAAGATCTCACCATGAGAGGTTGTTGACGGACGGGTAGTGAGACGGCTGGCAGCCCATGCCGCTCATGGTCCCTATCCTGTCCATCTTGTGTCCGAAGCAGCCGCTCCTGGCCGTCGTTCCTCCCTTCTTAGATCCCGCTTTGAGTCTGCGCGAGCCGGGCTGATCGTTCATGATCCTCGCCCAGGGGCCCTTGGCCCGAGTGTCCATGCGCAGGTCCCTCAGCAGACGGGCCCTGTTCTCCACGCTCCTCTGGCTCTCTCCGGACGCCAGCAGCTCGGACAGCTCCTCTCCCAGCAGCATCCGCAGGCTCTGAGGGACACAGACAACACACCGCTCTCAAAACTCTTCGAGGTCGGCTGTGAACGGGCTCTCGGGAGTTTTAGGGGTTACCCGACTAAACTCGGGCGTCCCGTTGGAGTTCCTTGAGCAGGAGCTTCATAAACAAATCACGAAAACGGTCCTTCAGCGTGTAATTGAACGCGTCGAGATCATTAAAGAGCTGCTGGGGAACTCTTCAGTGACAGAGTGGAGTGACAGGGTCGGAAAGCTAGCAGTTCGTGTATTTGTTTCGCGTTATTGCTGTTTACGTGATATTTGACTCGTTTACTTTTAACAGGCTAATCTGTTGAAATAAAAACGGATGACTTTCACCTGGAACGGTTTACGTTCATGTAGAAAGCAGAAAAAGCGAAAAGCAGCGCTTTTACCAAAGAGCGCGAACTCTATTCCTCGTTCCTGAGGAGAACCTGTTGAGGTACAGATTACAGACAAACGCGAAGTTTTCCGAAGAAGTCTTGCGTCCGGACAAGTGTCTGCTATCTAATGATGCTCAAGAGGATGCTGGCGAGGAAAGATTCGAACTAAAAACAAGTTCGTCGACTTTTACGCGGACTCCTAACCCGCTCGACTAATTGGTCTCGACATCCCACTCACCCTCTGCTCCTCCGGCGTTAGGGGCTTCGCCTCGGCGCTGACCGACAGGAGAGTCAGAATAAGTCCACAAGCCACCAGACGCGAGATGATCATCGTGAAGCTGCTTCGGAGGTCGGTGCTCGTCTAGATGCGTCGGTCGCCGCGCTTCATTTACTCCCGGAGGTGTCGAGCTCGACTCTTTCTCAAAGCAATCTGGGCTCAGGGTTTTATAGGCGGTGATGGCGTCACTCCGGTGACGTCACGGCACCCCCCCCCCCACCTCCACCTCCTCGTCGTCGTCGTCTCGCGCGCTTCAGTTTCTCCGCGGGGTGGCTGCGTCATAGGTTACCTTTGATCGCGCTCTCAATACGTTTCTGTTACTGATCCGAGGATGTTCGCGATATGAGGTATTCTGGGTGACACCTTGAACACAGAACAAACACAAGAGAGATCAGTATTTAGCTGGAACAGAAATAAAAGTACATATAGTATGCACGTATAAATCTAAACCTGTAAATGCGTTCAAAAATAATATTTAAGTGAAATAATATAAAACATCTGATCTTGAAGGTCAGGCAGAATAAAGAATAATAAAAAACCACCCCGCTGCAATGTAGCGCATATGTGAGCAAAGGTCAAAGGCAGACTTGAGCATCGGTTCTAGAGGATCTCGCACACTTTCTGGTTCGCGACGCTGCGTGGCAGTATATGCTGCTTGAAACGCGTTCAGCAGCGCGCGCAGCAGTCCGTCTGATCTTATTTACTAAGAAGCATTTTATAAGTCTGCATTCATACTCTGGCTGTAGGTCTAGTGCTGTGAACGCATGCTTTTATTATTATTATTATTATTTTTTTGCACTTAAAACATTAATGCACTGACACACGTTTAGACACATTTCAACTTTAATAATAATAATAATAATAATAATAATAATAATAATAATAATAATAATAATAATAATGCACATATAATGCAAACAAACTAATAATTTTGTTTAGTATGCAAACCTGGCCAACAGTTATAAATAATAAAATTATTTTCATTAAAAAATAATATTTATTACATTTTTATTTAATGAAATATATTTTTGTTCTTGTAGTTGTTGTCTTAAGAAAGCTGTTTCAGTTACATTCTAAATATAAAATTCATGCATTGATTTCAATCCATCTTTAAAGGAACGGTTCACCCAAAAATAAAACTTTTTTTTTTTTTTTACATACCCTTAGGTCATCCATATCTTTATCAGAATCTGAAAAACGTAGCACTGCATTGCACTTGTTCACCAATGGATGCTCTGTAGTAAATGGGTGCCGTCAGAATAAGAGTCTACTATGGCTGATAAAAAACATCACAATAATCCACGCCACACCATCAATGAATGTCTTGAGAAGGGATGTTTTCATGATTGTTTGGACTATCATTCTGACGGCACCCATTCTCCATGCATTTCTCCAAATCTGGAGAAGAAACTCCCTCATTAGATGGCCAATATTGGGCATTTATCACTTTTAAACTTGTCAAATCTGTTTCTTCCTCTTTTTTGACAGCGCTGATCAAGCAGCGTAGACAATAGCGATCTGTTTTATAATAGCGGTTATTGTTATAAAAACAGAAAAGGAACAGAATAAAAATGTTAAGGACATTCTGTTTCCGTTCATAAAATACACACGACTAAGTCCACAAGATTTTCTGACCTTTTCGAAAAAGCCGCTGCCTGGTCCCTAAGACAATTTCCCAGATGTAAAGGCGGTATGAACCTTTTCTGCTGCCTTAAAATAAAGTCAGGGGATATTTGGTGGTCGTATTTAACAAAAGGAAATCGTACGGATCACTGAGTTTATGTTAAACTTTCGCAATGTGGAAAAAAAGCGAGTCATATCATTTATTTTGTAGAAATCCTAAGCATGACTGCTTATGTTTTGATCATAATTAAAAAAAAAAAAAAAAAAAAAAAAAAAAAAAAAATATATATATATATATATATATATATATATATATATATATATATATATATATATATATATTCAAAAATGTAAATATTATGCTCACGATAAAGGTAAACCATATGTACAAATTGGTTAAAAACATAATAATCAATTAATAAAAAAAAAAAGTTGTTAAGTACATTTTTAAATACGCTATCACAGTTTGAATAATAACTTTTCTATTTTCTTTTTGTTGTGTGATTTTGCAATTTGTTGTTATTATTATTAATATTATTTGCATTTAATATTTCTTTCTTTTATTGTCAGTATTTTAAAAAAGCTAAATAAAAATGAGAAACGCATTTTATTTGTAATATTTTCATTCGTTTCGCTTTCAGCCAACATTTATATTTTTCAACAAGCATTTCTTTATAGTTTTAGTTATATATATATATATATATATATATGGTAATAAAAGGAAAGAAACCTTCATGGGCTGCGAGATAAACTGGACTAGCCGTACTTTCTTCTTTGTATTCACGCATGCTTTACATTTTTTTAACCAACTTTAAAACTTAGCATCGCACTTCTAATGCAATTTCCTGCTCGAGACGAATCGCTTTTGTGAGTCGCTTTAGATAAAAGCATGGGCAGATGTAAATGTCTTCAAGGACACGACTTGCACTCAGAAGATTGTGGCCATTACTCTTGCTTATGTAGCTTTCTCAGAGCACTGCGGTCGAGTCCCGTCGGCCGTCTGCAGAGTTTTCTTGAATGGCCGCTCGGAGAGATCCAGGAGGTCCGTAATACCTGGAGAAAGCCATCCATTAGCGTTCCCATTCAGCGGCGGTCGCCCCGGCCATAAACGCAGAGGGAAATGATGTCATGCGGACGCTGATTGGCTGACGGCGCCGCAGGAATCTGCACAGTCACAAGTCATTGACTGGAGAGCGGCCTGAGCCGTCGGGGGGGGAAACCTATCCATTTCATGCTGCCCAAACATCTACTGTGATAAAACGGGCGTATTTGTGATTTAGATGTTGCTTGATACCTTTTTAATTCACAAAACGCAGAGATGCTTTTGAATGGTGGTCGGTGGAGGAGATGCGTTCGGACGGCTGGGTTGACTTCAGAAGTATCTAGGCCGTTCGTAGCGCGAACGAAATGTTAAAGGGACAGTTTACCCTAAAATGAAAAATCTGCCATTAATTGCTTACCCTCGTGCCTGCAATATTGTCATGTTGACTGCGAAAAAAAAAAAAAAAAAATATATATATATATATATATATATATATATATACAGTATATACAGTATATACAGTGGAGATATATATATATATATATATATATATATATATATATATATATATATATGGTCAAATAACTGGTTACGACTGCTTAACAAAATAATAGTAATTTGAAATAAAATATTGTATTTGAAACAAGGGAAAATAGTAAAAATAACATTTAATTTTCTGTAAAATATTTATGAAATATTTATTAAAATATTTATCGCTTTTGCACTTTATTTAACTTAAGATATTTAACATTCACCTTGTTAGATGATAAATGCGATAGATTTCTAATGCTTTGCCGTTGAGTTGCAGCTAGCATGTCGCAACATTCCAGCCTTTCGATTTTTATTATGATTTTTTTTTTTTACGTTTTAATGAGTCCGAGACACTTCGGTCTGCCATGCTTGAGAGTTTGGCCTAACAAATTATACTCCTCATATTCTCATACGTTTAATGATGTTGTAGATTTTTCCCACTGACATCATAAAAAAAAAAAAAATCCAAGAACATTTTTCTGCGTCTTTGACCGCAAAATGTTATATGCCTAATTTTTAATATACTTTCAAGCTTTCATGTGGCGGAAAAAAAAAAGCAGGGAAGTTTAGATCGGAGAGCGTGGAGAGTGCTGTGTGCGTCGAGCTCCTCGCTAAGTGTTTCAGCAACGATCGGCCGTTTGGGGCCGGTTCAAGACAAACTACATGTCTGTTAGAGTCCTATAAATAACAGTTTTATTATGCCTCTTTCTGAATGCTTTTTGCAAAGTGTGTCTCTGAAGGCTCACACATGTGGGACTGCTCAGCGGCGGTTCTGCGCTCAGTGATGTAAGGGGTCAGCGCGGCGGTTTCATTCAGGACATTTTCATAATGTGATACAAAGCACATGGATGCTGCTATTCACATCACTATCGCGAAGTAAAGGTAACGGATGAAGTCATCCCCGAACGTCAAGACTCGCTCTGAAACCATATAACGCAGTTTCTGGAGCCTTCTCCGGGGCTAATATGGAAGATGGAAGTAGCAGAACTGGAACGTTTCTAAACATAGTCGACAAGTGGGAGATCGGTAAATGAGAAAAGCTTGTTTTTGTTCAAAACAGCCCGTTATGTTGCGCGTTATTGCATTTCCATGCCAGTGGTTCGGGGGGAAACGGCAAGCAATCAAAATTCGAATCTGTAGGGCGAATAAGATGCGCTATAAGCGAAGAGCGTCGCAAATTAAACGTTTCTTCAGTAATTTACAATTTGAACCGTCATTGATGTCTGTAGCATAAAAAGGGCGAAATATGCTACCGAGTAAAGTACAACAAGCTTGTTTTATGATAGGACAGTTTAGATGTGGAAGGGATTCGAACTTGGGACGAACGTAGCGCTGCCCACGATGCTATCGGTCCCAAGGTGTTTCAATAAAGTTTGTCTGAGGTTCACGCAATGAGCTCTGTTCACCTTTATATACATTTCTAAACAGGTAATATGACAACTTTTCTCGCCTCTCTACTGCCGCCGCCTGGTCTGGAGGACATCCGGTGACGTTTTGTAATTTTATAAGCTGCGCTTTGCATTACATCAATCAGTCAAAACAGGAGAAAATGTTATCATTTGAAATGTTTTAATACAATACAACCAACTTAATATTCTTTTAATGCGTTTGAATATATATTTTAAAAAGAGTACTTGTTGTTTGATGTACTTAATTGAACTTAACTGCAAGCTGTTTTCAATTAGACTGAGATTTACTATAGTTTAAATTGGTATTAAATAAAATTAGCTGAACAAAAACA
The DNA here is from genome assembly GCF_018831695.1 of Puntigrus tetrazona. NCBI lineage: Eukaryota > Metazoa > Chordata > Actinopteri > Cypriniformes > Cyprinidae > Puntigrus > Puntigrus tetrazona. The sequence continues at coordinate 9,318,257 of NC_056713.1, forward strand.
AAGAGAATAGGACTTACTCACATTTATATATTTACATTTATATATTTATTGTCATAATTCTATTGCTTTAAAATGTGGCTAAAGAGTATCGCCTAAAACATATATGATTAGAACTATTGAAACCATGTGTTTAAATATACTTGTTATTACATATTCGTAAAACAATGATGTTGCAAATCAGTACATTTTAAATATTTTACATTGAAATGTAACAGAATAACACACTACAGTTCAAATGACCAATTAACAACAAATCAAATTATAATTACAATAGAACTGATCGCACGGACCGGGTTTAACATTTTAAATGTTAATATTGTACAGTTAAGTCAGTGTTGCTTTAAACACTGGACTCAAAAAAGCAAAATCTTTGAACATTTTAATATATTTTATATGGAATTAGAATATTAGCCTTTGGATATTGTTGGAGTCGTTAAACTTTGCGCTATGAACAAATACCTACTTCTGTCAGTGTTCGGCTCGCGGTTTAATGAGGTGTTTCATTGATTTGTCAACCAAACTTGAGTAAAGTCACCACATGATGAAAAAGTGAGGTACGACACATGGTACGCTTAGGTCAACAGCTATTCCAAGGCAAATATTAGTTTGCCTGCTGCATCATAAGAAGAGCTGCCTGGTTTTAATATTAGTGCGGTTTGTGTTTAGCCGTTTGCAATAACTGTAAAAGCATCTGTTACAGCTAACATGGCTGTTTTAATGCAAACGGAGTCGCGAGCTTCGGTTTTAAATCAGAAGTCACGGCCAGTTTCACCACATCATCATTTACCCTTCTTTCTTTAAAAGCCCTATGTTTAGACCACAACTAAAACAGCTTCGACCTATGATAGTTTCGCATTACAACAATATGATATTAATCTACATATCGACAACAAACAACCACCCCCCCAAAAAAACCCCAAAAAAACCATGACGCGTTACCATAGAACATTTCATGTTCGCGAACGCCCATCAAACAACCCATATTTTCGAGGTTTGGGTGAGACATGTTGTTGTAAAACTAAATGCAAATGGAACATTTTCGAGTTCGTATGTCATTGCAAGAGAAGGAATGCAATAATGTGTTTCATGGTGATATAAAAGTCCCTTTTTAGAGGGACAGGGCCTTGCTTACTCACATTCAAATAATTCCACATGGTGCTGTGGCCTCATCTACGTGCTATAACGCCGGCGCTAGGAAAAAAACATTCACTTTAGTAGCTGATGAAGTCGATCAAGGGATCTTTTTAACCAGCTGGTTTCAAAAACTAGACCGTTTGACAATTGCCGTAAAGTCTGGTGCAAATGGTTGCGTATTCTGACCAAGAACCACCCACTTAAACGTCCACCAATCGATACAGAGAGTCTCGTTTGTTTTGTAATGAGAAGTAAGCGAGGCTTCAGTCTGGCTTCTGAAACCTCTGTTTCTAATTCACGTTATGTACACAAGGCCATGTGTGCAGTCTGAAATCTGCATATAGTCACACACAATTATGGAGATCGTACGCCGCCAATTAGTGAGAGTAAATATTTCGCCGTTTTTTTAGACGTGACACGATAACAGAATCTTTAGGTGAGTTATTCTTTGAAAACGAAAAACTCACTGAAAACGTGCTCAGTCTCAGGCCATCCGAGATGTGGATGAGTTTGTTTCTTAATCAGATTTGGAGAAATGTAGCATTACATCACTTGCTCACCAATGGATGTGAATGGGTGCCGTCAGAATGAGACTCCAAACAGCTGATGAAATACAATAATCCACTTCCATCAGTTAATTTCTTGCAAAACCAAATGCATTACTAAAACCTTTGCTTCTTGATGGATTCTTTGCTAAAATGGAGGCTAAAACCCATAATAAAGCTCAGTCCATCTCCCATTGTTTCTCACATAATACTTAAATATTGGTTCAGAACTATTTTGGCTTGCATCTAGTACTTGGTCTGTGCAGATTTAATTCAGATTAGATGACTTGTTCACTGAGGGAAACAATAGTCTGTATTCTGACGGCACCCATTCACTGCAGAGGATCCATCGATGAGCAAATGGTGCAATGCTTTATTTCTCCAAATCGGTTTGGATGAAAAAACAAATTAATCTAATTTTTATTGAATAAATTGATACTTTTGTTTGCAAAGGATGCATTCAATTCATTGGATTTATTCAAAATTTTAATTAAAAGGGTATTCATCAAACGTTTCCAGCGAATATTGACACGAAAAGGTTTTCCTGGTAACTTTGTATTATTGGGGGTTGGGGGGCGGTAGACTAAAAGGAAAGTGTAGATCAAAAATAGCAATTTGCAAAACCTTCGAGCAAAGTTAAAACTATTTATGTATAAAAAACAATTAACTTGCAATCAAAAGCAAAAATACACGACTAAAGATTTATGCACAACTACATTTTTCAAAACTGCAGTGTGCTTGATCTAGGATTTTCATGAGGACCATCAGCCTGGACTTTGCAGGTTGAATGTGGCACTAGAATGGCATCCATAAGGATGGGACCAGGGTTGTGCCTGCTGCCTAAACCCCGATTTTACAGTAGGAAGGACTGAAACATCTGGAGGTTAACCACTATGCTGGGATCACCAGTTAAATGGTGGCAGGCCTGGGCCGCGGTTCAAACCCGGCATCTCTTGGCCCCTGTTCTTGCAGCAGGGGTACCGGCGAGATTGCATGGAAAAGCAGTTAAAGTGGCTACGGCAATAGTGATGAACAAGTTTCCATCAGGTCTTTCCTGAAGATGATGGTTGGGTTACCATGTTGGAGTTCAACGAATAAGAACTCGACATGACCTCTTTTTTTCTCTCTAGAAAAGCAGGGTCATGGATCGCAGTGGATCATGTTATATCCATTGTCAAACCTTGTGGTAAACTCAGACTCCGCTATATTCACCAAGCAGTTTTCGCTTGATGTCAACCTTGCGTTCGCCCCAAAGCTGATTGCTCCGGATACTTGGCATCTTGTAATGCATTTATATCTATTTTGGGCCATCATACACCAGAGCATGAACTCGGTGGGGTTTTTTTTCCCCATTATTAGCTGGGTTAGGAACTAAAATCAAGTTCTTCTCCAAATCAGTTTAAAACAACAATAAATAAATAAAAGTTCTGTTAGTAGTTTACCTGCAACTGATTATCATTGACTCTATTTTGAGCTGCTCTTGGTAGATTTCGTTAGTCACTAAGGAAATTATATGACTGCATTTATGTTCTTTAAATGTAGTTTACTTAACAACAACGTGCTGAAAATGGAAACTTTTTTCTTTGGGTTTACATGTTCACATGATTTGTAAACGCAATTTAAAATGCTGCATTATGATGGCAGATGGCGATAATTAAAAAAAAATTACCTTTAACTTTTTCAGCCTTAAAGTAAGTGGTTGCAATTTATTAATTTTAGCTACTTTAAATAAACATATTTACTTTCAACTTATTATTTAAAAATGATTATTATTTAAATTACCTTAAAAAAATTTTTTTCAATACTCAAACATTGTGTGACATCACAGTTTTCAGAAATTCGTACTTTGTCGTTTACGCGAGAAGATCGTTTTTAAAAATTAAAACATTTGCATTTTCAAATGTATCGAAAACGATGTTGTGTGAAAAGATTTTGCTCATTGTCAGTAAAACATTCATGGAAATGTATGCTTTTATGTTTGCGTTCCTGCTAATTTGAACGTTTTAGTAAATCTGGTAATCTTCAGCACAAAATGATAACACAACCAGTACAGTCTGATTTCTGAACGGATGACTCTGATGAGTTGATTCTTTGTAATGAATCACACAGTCGTGAGACTACTGACCAGTTATTCATATGACAACATGAAAGTAAACATACATCATTTGTAAAATATCCATACTGTAAACTTAAAATAACTTGTTATACCCCTGCCTAAATTTTTTTAGTTGAGCCAACTTAATATTGTTTAGTTGCTTAATGTTAGTGTAACTGACAACTAAAATATATTAGTTGACTAAACAAAACTTGAAAAGTTTTTTTTCTACAGTGCACAAATAAACAAAACCATGTCAATTTGCTGCATTATTACAGCAATTAAACTATAAAAAAGGCTAAACCCCTCAAAATGTCTTGAAAGCACTAAAAGAATCATTAAAGAGGAATCCGAATCATTCAGTTCTTTACAATTCATACCCCTGCTAAACTTTATAAGTAACAGTGAACACTGAAGGGGGGATCTAAATCTCGGGACTCTTTATAACGAATGCTTTTGGACTATAAAAGACTATATCGGTCTCTATTCGTCACTAAATTGAAGCATCATGCATGAAACCTGTCCCATAGATTGCTCAAGCATCTCATAAGCAACATTTGTTTATATAATAGTGGAATACACACAGGCAAAATTTCCCCATCAAATGCATTCATTTACAAACCGAACCATTATACTTCACATTCTTGTTTAATTAGTTGGGGTTTAGCTGTTATGTCACTATTACAAGTCAAATGGCTTTCTGCACATCTTGACTGGGAGCATTGTTTGCTACACTCTTGTTTTTGGTTTTCTGAGCATTAAATCAATCGCTTGCGATCGATGAAGCAGCTGACAGCCTTTTGAAAGCCGAGCGTGTTTTCATTCTCTCCAAAACCTCATCAAGGCCGCAAAAATGTCTCTAAGTACTCATTATCTGCTATGCATTTTAAGACTTTTTTTTTTATTTTTATGAAATCGATTTACAGTTTGGCTTTTGAGGATAGAAGCCAAATTTTAAAACCGGTTCCGTCATCATTCAGCAATTTTTGAAAATGAGTCTGGCTTTTCATTTCAAGTTAAGACAAGTGTATAAATTCTAATTATGAAAAGAGAAAATAATTTGCTAATCCGCCAAACAATGCAGGTTATTAAGAAATCCTATCCTGCTTAGACTGAGGAATCGCATCAAATCTCAATTTGTCTTTAAAGATATTTAAAAAATAACATTGCGTTTTACGTCTTGCCAAACAATAAGACTTTACAGTGACATTTAAAGCCTTTATGTGTCATGCATTACAATGAACTATAATTATTGATAACCCGTTTTGTGGTACATTATATCATAATCATATCTAAATAATTGTAACCAAATTTAAAATGAATAGTTAAGTGTTAACTGCAAAGCATTATAAAGCATAATTAATGCTACTTTAATAATGCATTATGCGTAATGGCTTAGTAAAAGTAGTGTTACCAACTTTTTTGGAAGAACACATAAGAAGAAATTTGAAAGAATGTTAAAGCTGCTCATTTCCATTTCTTAATAGAAGTCAGTGTTAATCAAATTTTGTTGCATGGAAAAGAGCAGCATCAACACTCTACAAAACGTCCTCTTTTTCGATCTACAGTTGTCATACCAGATTTTCATTTTTCATTTTTGTGCGTTAGTATTATTTCGTAAATTACATATTACACACTCTTAAAGCATTTTATTCACAGGGATATTTTGTCAAGCTTCACAGGTATGTAAAATATCAGTATTGTATAACTCGCTACTGTTATTTCTGTTACTTAATATGTTTAGCTTCATTCTGTTCATTTGAAAAATATGTATTCCTCATTAACGGGCTGCAGAAACGATCTCGGTTGACTTCATGCGGTCTGATAATTTTTTTTTGACGTTTTTTGATTCATATATTCCATGAGTCATGCGCTGTGTCTGACAATAGCTCAAATTCGAGAAAGAAAAAAAAAAGGGAACAGCGGGTTGGTGTTTTATATGTTTTGCCAGTAAAGTCTATTGAGGAGCGGAAGGGAGCCCTTGCAGTGACCGGGAAAGCGGGCGGCTATAAACCAAACGCACTCGGCTTTATAAGACTCGGGGCCACCATCTCTCTACGAGGAAATTTTTTTTCCGAAATTATTACCATCATTTGTCATCACATTAGCGGCTGGCTCCGATCCTGGGAAGCTGAGCTTTTTAAAACAGCACAATCAGAATCCAGTCCAGTTGACACTTGTGAACCTAAAAACGTTTCGTTTTTTTAAACGTGCGTGGCGGTCACTTTGAGCTAAATATAGACCCTCTTACCTCACAGACAAAAAAACGAAACAAAAACGCCCTACTGTACTTCCTTTTTACGAAGAAAGAGCTGGCTGGCGATATCGAGACCTGTTGTCACTAATAACTATGACGTTTACCATAATAAGGGCGTAATTAGCCGGTTATAATTAGTTAGTAAGCTAGTTGTTGTAATAAGACATTAATATGTGCTTTATAAGTAATAATAAAAGTCGATATGCTGTTAATAGTGAGAATTGCTCCATACACTGAAGTTAAAGCTAAAATACAATATACATATTAGATAAAAAACAATGTTAAAGTAAGTTTAAACTAAAGGGAATACGTTGCAATATGCTGAAATTATAGCTCTAAACTGAAGCTGAAACTAAATAAAATCTAAATATTAAATAACATGAAAGGAAAATAAGAAATCATAAAATATATTGTGCATGTTAGGTTAAAAGAAAACGTTAAAATGATTTTAACTGCAATAAAGGCAAGCGGAAGCACAAAATAATTGTGAAAGTAAATGACAACAAATATATATTAAAGCATATTTAAGTATAAATGCTGAAGTCTAAGTCAAATTATAAAAGTACTGTAATCAGTAACTGGAAATAAAGGTACAGCAAAAGTAAAAATGCAGAGAGAGATAAAAATAAATAAAGATAAATAAAGAAACAGGAGTAGATGTTATGTAAAAGTGTTCTTTTTTTGTAACCAGAGGCTAAAAACACAAATTTGGAAATGCATGTGTTTTTGGATGTGTTTTCGACAGTTAATAAACTTTAATGTCAATCATTTTCTTAATTTATGCAAAAGTACTTTTTCGAGCGTGATTGACCTCAGATGTTTGATGGAAGTCAGATATCAGATAGATGTCAGATAGACAGATAGATAGACTGATAGATAGACAGACAGATAGATAGATAGATACATAGATAGATAGATAAGTCTTTTGCTGTGTGCGTTTTCTTGGACATTTGCCGCTTCTTTTCTTCCCCGTGTTGCATCCTGCCTGATCTTCCTCAGCTCCTGATTGACTTTCCCGAGGGCCGTCTCTCTCTCTCTCGCCTCGATGTTGTGATGACTGTGCAAACGCAGAGGCTTCATCGCTGCCAAAACTCCCGCTTTCTCACAATGCTTCCTTGTTTTAATCTTTTTAATCAGCGATACATATATATATATATATATATATATATATATATATATATATATTCCATCTTTCTTTTTTTATACTTTGGTCTTTGATGCCAACACGCCTCCGGGTTTTCTCTCATCCAACACAATCTCAACAATTTAATTACTAAATCACTTTGTCATCGATGTGGTTTTTGTTTAGAAATCAAATAAACCACCGAACGGGTTTCGCCTTATCTTGTTTTCATTACTTGATCAGCGGTTTCAAATCTTAAGTGGGCATCGCAGCTTCGGGGATTCGAAACTCTCATCATGTGTGGTCAATTTACAACGTCGTGTAAGTACAGGCTGGAAACTGAATAATGCTTTTTAATGAGAGGAAAATTCCCTTTAAACATTGATGGCTGGAACACACATAAAATGATCATTTATCATAACCGAAAAGAGTGACAGTTAATATATCATATTATACATAAACTTAATCCAAATAGAAACCCAAGGGTAAATGTTGGTAAGTTATATTGATATGTCAATAATCAGTATCTTAGTGACAGAAATTACAAGCTATGTTTGGTTTTCATAGGAAAATCTATATATTTGTGTACTGTTATGCCTGCTTTACCTAAAGTGACCCCTTGTGAAAAAGAAGTGCGCTTCATTAAAATAAGACGTTTACAAAATGAATGCACTTTATGTGCAATTTCGTGATTCTGTAGTCTTTATCAAGTACAGCAACCTTTACAATTTAAATGAACTTTAAACGTAATATTACATTTAAAATTATAACCAAACACCTGACATGCTTTAGTGTTAGTCAACACATCAAAATAAGTGTGCCTCTTTAAAACTAGACATCGAATGTATTTTGAAGCAAAGCTTTTAATTTGACGTCGTTACGAAGTGCACTTAAGTGTGTTAAGAAACATAGTCATTAAGTGGCCTTTATTTCATTCGCATAACATTTATTAGCACGTTCAGTGCTATTAAGGACACTTATTTTCCCCAAGAGGTCTGGCATTTGAAATCTATCTTTGTTTAGATTTAGGAAATAGTCTAGTGCTAAAGTACAAAGCGCATCAAAACAAACTCTTTATTTTACCAGATGTGCCAATTTAGCTCTTGTGGGTTTTAGCGGAAATATACGTCTGGATCTCGGCAGAGGGTTTGAACAGTCATAAAGGGATACTTCCTTTCTAGTGGTTTGTTGTACAGAGTTACTAGGACTTAATTGTCCATTAATCCTTTCCATTTGTCTCCAAGATTATTTGTATTAGTGTGGCGCACGTGTGGCAACTTGACTTGACTATCGGTGTAAAGTCTGGTCCACACTGCAGCTCAATCTAACCAAGAACTCCCCACTTAGACAAGAAAAGACCACAGGACCACAGGACTTAAATATTCAACGGAATTACTTAATAAATAAGACACAGGTGAAAACGCTAAGACAATTAACTAAAGTAGGTCACATGGAACACATGGCACACGACAAAAACAATAACACAAAGTCCAAAGACGTGACAGCTGGGTGCTTTAATACAGCTATGTATGGGAGTTGTAGTCCTGACGTGTAAGGTAGCAACTTAATTCTAATGCTTAATCCACATCACAGGCTGAAAGAATCATGTCTTTTTCCAAATTTTCATCTGAAAAATAAATGCGACATCACATTGTGTCAATCACATTTATATACTGCATTATAAATCTGTGTTTTCACATCCACATCAAGCATTTTGATAGGAAAGGATGACAAATACGAAAAAAGCATATGAAAATACTTACAAACTGTCCTAAAAGTGTTTTGCACAGCACCTAAAATACACAGTTTCATAAAAAATAAAAATTGTTCTCATGTAGTTCTCATAACGCATAAACTTTTTTAAAACTGGATTTGGGCTCCAAGACGTTTTTTTTCCCTTGTTCACTTCAGCGGTCACCGTTTATTCAGAGCAAAGTCACAGCAACCCCTCAGATTGTTTGGGGCTGAGCTTCTGTTTTCTGTCAGCTCTTTTCCATGTACCTGTTTCAGCTGAACTTGACACGCAGCTGCAGAATGAATCATACGGGCACACTCTGTAAAAAAAAAAGAGTCTAACGTTTAAAGACTTTAATTTGTATTTGTCTCGCCAACATGAGAACTACATAAAAACTCTCCCTGCCCTAAAATGGGAAATATCTGTTTGTGTATGCATGCTTGTTAGAGTATAACGTCAATAGCTAGTCGACATGCTAACACTAAAACACAAGACCGAGGATTGGCTAGTTAGCACAGTTAGCATCTTTCTCTATTCATTGCTATTGTAGTCATAGCACACTTTTAAAATGCAATAATGTCATTATATAGTAGATATTTTACCAGTGTTCGTTTGATGCATATGAGTTACTGCTAAGGAAGTTGCTACCTCCGTAGCGCGTTCTCTTATGAGTTTCCATTTGGGGTTTAGACGGTTGCTGCCTATTAAACATTAAGTCAATTGACTAGATTTTGAAAGGGAATGGTTCTTTCCGTTTGGTCCTAAATGTCAGCGTTGTATCGTTGTATCTGACTGTCCAACATCAGTGCTAGATCCAATCGAAGTGGATTTGGGGTAGAGATGTTGAAGTTGGGTGGAGTGCAATCATGTTTTCACTTAAAGCAGCAGCAGCAGCGTCCATTTTTCCATTTCATGAATCACTCTCTTTAGCTACGTTCGATAACAAAAATCGAGATGGCAGCAGTATTGGTTCCTGTGGAAATGTGAAACCGAGCGGCCAAATCTGGACCTCCATTACATATTAATCGCAATTGTCTAAATCTAAACCAGCTCTTTCTCCACAAATAATTTCGAAACTTGGAGACATCTAACCTCAGGTCAAAGCTATAAAACGACGTTGGGAAACTTTTATACAAAAGGACATCTGCGAGGCAAACATCCATTTATCGTTTATGTAGTTTTTGACTACAGGAATAGTTCACCCCAAAATTATCATTTGCTCACCCGCAGGACTTTCTTTCCTCCATGAAACACAAAAGCATTAACTGAAACTTTATAGTGTTTAGTCGATACAATGAGATGGATTGGGGATAAATGCATGCGCGCCATATAGGAAATAAAAACTCTGCAAGTAATTCATATGACAATGTATTATCACTTTACAAATGTTTATACAACTATAAAATATATATAGTCATATATATAACTTCAAAACAACGAGTTGTGAGAATGTTCACTGTTGTCTGGGTAATCTTCAGCATCTCGCAAATATCATCGGCGTTCGAATTTAAGTATTGAGTTACAATTTAGTCTGTTGTTGACAAAAAGTTATCAATTTTTTTTCACGCAGCTAGTAGTAGTGTCATTGAAGCTTAGCCTTATTCACTTTTATTGTGTCTGAAAAAAAGACAAAACAAAACATCATTTTCCAGAACATCTCCCTTGAATTGCTTATAATTCGTGGTCATTGACAACCCAGATTTCTGTCTGTTCTTTAAATAAAGCCATATTATTGCTTTAGAAGATTTGAACTTTCAATACTTTTGTAGCGTAGTGTCATTCTTAAACCTTAAACCCATTTGCTTTTATTGCGTGGGAAACATAAGCACCTTCATTAGTTTCTTTCTTTGAGCTGCGAACCAATTCAAACATTAATCTGCTCTTCACACAAAGTTTTCAATTCACTGTAGAACTTTACAGTGTTTTTGTGTTATTTTAAAAGCTTGTCCCCATTCACTTTCATTGTGCGAGAACACCTTTGAGATTTTCCAAAACGCCTCTCTTTTATTTTTGGATGAACTTTTCCTGTGTTTTGGTCCCGTTTACGCAACATGACTTTTCTGTTTCTAATTCTTTTTTCCAGACTGACTAATTAGGTTTGAGTTACTCGGAATCAGAGTCACAGAAGTGAAGGGCTTTCCTGGGCATCCTCTGTCACTTAAGCAGACCCGGCACTTCCTGTCCGCTCAGTGTCCGCCCCCTCCGCAATCTTTCCTGAACAGCTTGCTGGGTAATCCTGGCCAGCTATTCAATAGGGCTTTTGCTTGTGAGATAACACAGAACTGCCTGAATGTTTGCCAATTTATTACAATGCAGGAAACAGTGTGATGGGGAAGGGTGTTTAAAGCCGTCATCCCACACAAGCTATATGGCTTGGCCTCGCTGCAGGAACACCCTCAACGTGATGCCTGTGCTCTTTAATTCACACACATCATTAGATCCGGTGCGTTCGCATGTGAACAGAAATCTGGAAAGTTGAGGAAGCTGGGTATGACAGTGGGGAATTCCATTTTCGACGATTACCAACTGGCATCGTACTATAAATAAATATTCCCCATTTTCAGACATATTTTGGGAGTGGCAAAATGGTCTTTTGTGACATATTTCTGAGTGAAATACGATGAAAGCTCTAGTTAAAAAAATATTAATTTCTTAATAAATATAGTTCAAACCTGTTACCGAATTTACTGATATATCGCTTAGGATTTATTGATATAAAAATTATAATTGAAGTTTATTTTACAGCACAACTTGTGCACAATGAACATTTCTTATGTGCGTATGTGAATATATAAATTTATTTGTAGTGTTCTCAGCATGAAATAAATGTATTTCAAATGCATTTTAGCATATTTATTTTTCACGGGTCGATCGCTCAGTTTATTACATCTGAACTGAACACCTAAGACTGTCTTCCTGAAATGCGTTGGCTCCACTCTTTTTGGCTATTTCACTCGTTGTTTAATAAACTGAAATATGTTCTTCCATTTAGGTTAAAAAAGCAACAAGAAAAATGGCAACCTGTGGTTTCAGAATTAAATTGAAAAAGTCTGTCTGAAGAAAGTAGCTTAGATTGTTCAATTAGATGCAGGTTTGGTTCATTTTACCAGTTTCCTAAAATACACGTTTATTTATTACATGCTATTGTGAGTCAAGGTCGTAAACAACCATCAGGCATTGATATGTTTTTTTTTATTAAAACGCTCCATTTCTTTATTTACTTACTTGCTTGCTTGCTTACATTACAGTCGGTGAGTGAACATGCCCAACCTTCACAGTTTAACCTCAAGAGGTTAAAATGTTTCAACTTTGGTTTTAAATGAAAATGAAAAAAAAAAATAAAAAAATCAACCCTGTTACTCACATTAATAATGACTTCTGTAACAGAGTTGAACGTTTAAGCTAGACGAGTGCAATGCAATAAAATTTGGCCATTTATTTGTCTTTCCGTGGAGGAAACAGGGTTGTGGGACACAATAAAACAATTAATTAAACAGTAATTAAAACAGCTTTGATTCAAGTTATTCATTTCACTGTATTAAAATTGATTCTTTTAATTGGTGCATTTAGGGAAGAGGTTCTGTGGGCTACTTAAAATTATATTTTATTAGATATTTTATGTAGTTCTCACTGTATTAAAACATGGAATCTGTGACTATAATGCGTAAAAAGTGTGGAAAGAGCTTTTTACCACAGAGCATTTTCCCACATCACTCTGATTTTCAATAAAAATTCCTTCTATAACGAACAAGGGACACACCTCTGGAATCTTAAAGTAGGATCGTTCAGAATGTCCAGAAGAGGTTACAGCCAGTGTGTCGCTAACAAAATATTTACGTTGTGAGCCGCTAAATGGTGATTCAATACGGAAACTACTAGAAATTAGAGCATATGCGGTTTGTCATAGGTTTTTATGATTATTACAGATGATATGTGGGACTAAAATCAGGAAGAATTGAATTATTCCGCTGTGGCACAATTATCTGTTTAATACCGGCCAGATTAAAGGAAAAAAAGAGGATTTCTGTCACTCTTAGAAAGAAATTAGCATCTATGAGAAAATACGGTAATCTTTGCAGAATGGTGGAATCGGTTGGAAATTCTTGCTGTTTGTTCTGGCAGTGGACATGTTCCTCTAGAAGCCTGAGCTTTAACCCAGGTGCGCTTGACTTGACCTCGCCGCTGAGAGTTAAAACATCATGGCAGACCACACTGGGAAAGCAGGCATTTCATTGCCTTATTTAACATAATTTTGGTTTTGTACTCTCGCATAATCTCTTTAAGAGTTCAATATGTGGCTCCAGGAGTAAGCACTCAAAGAAGTAATTGGGACACTCTTTTCTTGGAAGATGTTTTGATGCCTTGACTTTTTTTTCTTTTGCTCCTGAGAGATTCTTGTACTCTGAATCTCTTCCTTGAAAATTGTAGATTTCCTATAATTTAATCGGTGTAGAGTCACATTACCTGCCAGCGGGAGTTGAGAGAATGGACTGGACACAACACTTTCAACCTCTCATAGAAAAAAATATTAGACTAGAGTATTTACAGCAGCATTTTTTTGTCCTTCTCTTGTTGGACAAATGAAAAACAGGTTCTTTATTAGCATCTATAGTTCAATAAAGAGTCCATGCACTCCTAAAAATTTGAATGGAGAACATTTTAATTATCTAAAGAACATTTGGTTCTAGTATAAAGAACATTTTATGGATAGATTCCATGGAGTTTAAAGGTTCTTTGTGGAACCATCAATACCAGTAAAGAACCTTTTGGAGCGTAGAAGCATTTTGTTGTACAAATGGTTTTCAATTGGTTTTCAATGATATTCTCATAATGTTTGCAAAGTGGTTACACACAGTCATGGCAAAAAATATCGGCACCCTTGGGGAATATGATCAAAGAAGGCTGTGAAAATAAATCTGCATTGTTAATCCTTTTGATCTGTTTTTTTTTTTAATTCACAAAAATATAATCGTTCGTTGGATAAGAAGAATTTTAAATGAGGGGGAAATATCAATATGATAAAAAAGGAAAAAAGAATTAAAAGCAATGTTTTTTTTTACAACGTTGGTCACAATTCTTGGCACCCGTAGAAATTCTTATGTGTAAAATACTAAAACCTTAAACCTAAAACTTATGTGTAAGTACTAAAACCATTAATATTCACAATTTTGAGCACTATAGGCTTCTATGGTCAGATGAAACTAAAAAAAATTGCTTTTAAGCAGAAAACACTCACAATATAGGTTTGGTGAACATGGTGATGTGTACAATAAAATGTACTGCTATATTTTTGATTTTGTTAGTCTATATTTCTGCTGGAGGTCCTGGGTATCTTGTTTAGACACATGGCATCATGGATTCTATCAAATACCATCAGATAAAAAGATCAATAAATCACTGATTCTGTTAGAAATCTTATAATAAAATCTTCCAACCCTACAATAATCCAAACACAAACCTCAAAATGATTTTTTTATTATTATATATATATATATATATATATATATATATATATATATATATATATATATATATATTTTTTTTTTTTTTTTTTTAAAGTAAAAGATCAAACAGATTAACAATGCAGATTAATTTTCACAGTCTTCTTCGATCATACTTCTTCGTGCCAAAACAAAAAACAATAATAACAATAATAATAATACAAATGGGCTATTCTGAGCATTCAAATAACATTCAGTAATAATGCTTTCAAAACTTAACGTGAACATTTGCAAGACGGTCTTAGAGCATGATTTCTGAGGCAACAAATGGAAGTGATTTTCAAATTGTATTATTCTACATTTGTGCTTTTAACACTGCTGCACATCCATATGATGCATGAAACATAAATGTGCAGTCATCATCATTTATTTCAAAAATAATACAAATGCAGTGTAAAAGTTGTCTGTCTATAGCTATTTGATGTCATGGATGCTGTAAATTTTCACCTCTGCCATTGCTCTTAAATCTAAAAGAAAAAAAAAAACCTGCATTCAGCTTGGCGTGTCCCAGTCAATCATAAGGCACACAAAAGCTGATGCCGTTTGACATCATGGATGTCAAAAAAAAGCTCTGGATGTCATGAAAAGCAGTAAATTTAGAATCAAGTGACGCAGCATGTAAGTCATAGTCATATTGATCTACGTAGATGCTGTAGGACCCCTATTGAGTTCAAATTGGGATTTCTAGCAAACACAAACATACCTTAATGAAAGTAAAGATAACCCATATTTTTAATCTTCTGAAACCTCTATTCCCTGTTAAAAGCAAACATTAATAAATGCAAAATAAACTTAAGTCTCTATATTTAATTGTCAATTCCCAATTTCATCTCTCAGTCCTGCATACTTTTTTGCAGTTTGACAGCCACATTATGATCAAATCTGTACTACATCGTCTTTTTAATTCTATTCTTTCCTTTATTTATAACAATTCTTGAAACAACTTTAACAATGACCACTGCTATACTGATCTGTGCATTATTATACAAATATAGATTAATATTAAAAAGTTTATTTACATCCTGACCCATTTTTCTGTTATTTAGAAAATGGGAAGTAGTAGCATATTAAAAATAAAATAAAATAAATGTACTGTAATTTTAAATTAAACTACAACAGTATATAAATAGAAACACTCTAAAATTATGACAAATGTAACACATTAACAGATATTTTTAGAAATTTAGCGGAAAGGGAAAATCTTAAATTTAGAAAAGCAGAACAAATATTTGAAATATATGGATAAGAAATATATAATATTACTGCTATTTTACACTGCACATGAAAAAAGCCTTTTTTCCCTCCTATCTATAGTATGTCTATAGTATAAGTCCCATTTTTTTCTGCCAGTGATTTAGATGAGGTCACATACGCTTGAATATAAATCGGTTTAATAAAGTAGATTAGACCTGCTCTCCAATAAAGCAGCATTGTTCTGTATTGCATGCCTGTTTTTTATTGCATCAGTTTATTGTTGCTCTTACCAAATACCATCATATTTGTTTTTATGTCTTTAAGATTTGGAAAGCAGTGCTGTTAATGTTACCAGTGCGGAAGGGTCATTTGGGTTCAAGAAAGCTGAGTTTCACTAAATACCCGTTACTAAATACTCATCTGGCCATTATTAAGTCAAGGGTATGTTGTTGTGGTTAGCGACGCTATGACTTTATTATTCAACACACACAAATTTGTGAGAAAACAGTACATGCACTGTATATTTATTACTTATTTTTTATGAGAAAAATGCACATATAAAAGTACATTTCCAAAGAAATTTTGTAGAAATTATTATTATTATTATTATTATTATTATTATTATTATTTTACACTAGTTGGATAGAACTGGCCAGTACTAATAAGGTACTTGAAATTCTAATAATTTTATTTAGTAATTGAATGACCAAAATATGAAATTATTCATAACAATTCCCAGAAGGCACAGGACAGATTGTTAATATAACATCAGATTGACATTGCATTTTTGTTGAGAATGAAAATCAGGTTGACATCAGTTTTTCATACCAATTTGACGTTGACTTAATGTCGGATTTTAGATACACAACTTAAATATAACAAATGAATTTAATTGAACTGAATTGATATTGAATTTTGATCAACAAAATAACAGTGTCTGACATTGCTGGATTTAGTCAAGAACCAGAACAAGACCCTCTTAACATTAGGTAACACTGTCACAAGACTCAAAAAGCTAAAAGTTCCGCTTGGTCCATTATACGAGTCGAAGCAAAGAAAAGATAAAAGACTATATCTCATCAGGAGCTCCCCTCACTGATAAGACTCTTCAGAAGGTCAGAGACGGTAAGCTTGATGCTTTTCAAAAGACTCATAATTACTTCCATGCCATGTCTCCTTGTTGTCATATGCAACTCTGAGTTTAGGCTGAAAACGTCATGTGATTGAGAGCCAGTGATTTTATCCTGCCTAAATAAGACCTCCCTCACTCTTGGGTAATTATGCTTCTGCTTTCAAAGACTTGAGATGCATATGAACAAAATTACCTGTTCATAGTGGATTGGAATATCTGTACCACTGCTCAGTATTATAGGATTACTGTCTAAAGCATTAAATACATTAGTAACATTTGTGCTACTCTGAACTGATGTTCTCTTGATGAAAAGATAACTTGCTGAAGACAAATGAGAAGAGTGATGCCATCACTGTGTAAATGGATCTGTAATAGATGTATTAAAAATATTTATTTAACTACTGGGTAGTGACTGATCACTAAGATTAAATAAATTAAATAATGGTGCACTAATGGTGTTAAATAATGCAAATGGCAGTAATTTGACAAGCGCATTGCGTGATTAATTTTGAAAACTCTCCTAGCATAGATTTTGCATATGAAACAGAAGTTCCTACAAATGCATATTCAATTAAAGCTGCAACCAGTGATGAACAGGCTCACACCTCACACGGCTTCAGGAAGACAAGGGAAAAGTGAGCAATATACATTTAAAGAAAGAAATATGACTGACAGGATATAATCGCCCCTGCTCATTAGCTATTCATATAGTGTCATATCACTGCATGCATTTTGTGCATGAAAGAGAGTGCAATTTGTGATGATGGATGTCCACAGGTAAGCAAAAAATGGTGACGCCATAATACATTGGCGAGAATACAAAATTCCATTAAGAAATGAAAATTAACAATTAAGTATTACAATTAAGCAGGCCAAAAGACATGACTCTGGTGGAAACAGAGGCCACAGAGCAATGTTTTCATGACAGCTAAATCAGGGTGGTCAGGAAGTCTTGGTGTTTGTTGGCCGAGCGGCCTTAAGAAAGGCAAAAGAAACAACTCTGGGGGGACTCGAACCCACAACCTTTGAATCACCTAGGCAGTCTAGAAGTCCAATGCGCTATCCATTACACCACAGAGCCTGTTGCCCTGGCCAACCCAGAATCTCAAGATAGGAAGGTTGACAAGCCTCGGCACCTCTTTGCTGTGGTGCATCAGAAGGTCGCGCTATCTTGGAAAAGGGAGCTGAAGTTTGAATCCTGACCAGCGACAGATGAGTGGACAAGGAAGGCACTGCTGGAATTCAAACCCAGGATCTCCTGTTTACTAGACAGGCGCTTTAACCAACTAAGCCACAGCGCCTGCGGGCTTGTGCTGAGCACAGCATGCAGAGCTGGACTGCTTGAAAATGTTGCGAAGTCAGAAAGGATGGTTTGGAAACGGAATTGCAGCTCCTACTTCACAGCTTGTCTCGGTCCAATCGATGTGAGGTCGCCTTCCTGTCCGAAACAGAGGCCACAGAGCAATGTTTTCATGACAGCTGAATCAGGGTGGTCAGGAAGTCTCTGTGTTTGTTGGCCGAGCGGCCTTAAGAAAGGCAAAAAGAAACAACTCTGGTGGGACTCGAACCCACAACCTTTGAATCACCTCATGTGGCAGTCTGGATGTCCAATGCGCTATCCATTGCGCCACAGAGCCTGTTGTCACGGCTTGCCGAGCCATGTGAAGGTTTTAGCAAAGCAGCCTACTGAAAGCAAGGTCACTTGATTTCAGCTTTTTACAAGACAGGCACTTTGACCAGCTAAGCCATGGCACCTCATTTGCATGCCGCGCTATCCTTGATATAGCCACAACCTGTGAATCTCCTCATCTGTCAGAGTAGAAGTCCATTGCTCCAGCGATACTGAATTCTCGCTTGTGAGGGCTTTCAGAATGCAGAACGGCTCAGCTGGGATTTGTGCCTCTTCACAAGCCACCCTATCCTCCTGCTATCACCCATTCGCCCTGGCCAGTGTTTTTTTGCAGCAGCTGATGAGTGGCGCACTGGTGAATCGGCCTACTGAAACTCCCGCCGTTTGCATTCCGTTTCAGGAAAGAAAAGCCACACTGCCTAAGGTGATTGCTAGAGCCCACTGCAGGCACCGCTGGGATTCGAACCCAAGATCTCCTGTTTACAAGGCAGGCGCTTTGACCAGCTAAGCCACGGCACCTTGCTTCTACTGGCACTTTGCCTTGGCTAGTATTGTTTGTTAGCAGCTGAGGGGTGGCGCAATGGAGCAACTGCCTGTTGCCCGGCCCTCTTTTGCTACCGTCGTTTGCATTTCACTTCAGGAAAGAAAAGCCACACTTTCTTTGATGGTGCTCCAGCCCCACCAAAGGCATCGCTGGAATTTCGAAGCCAAGAACTCCGTTTTCCAAGCCACAGCTCCCTGCTGCAGTCATGCATTCGTCCCTGGCCAGTGTTTTTTGGCAGCAGTTGATAAGCGGCACACTGGTGAAATGGCCTACTGAAACTGCCACCCATTTGCACTCAGCTTCAGGAAAGAAAAGCCACGCTCTCCAAAGTGATGCTACCACCCCAATAAAGGTACCGCTGGGATTTGAACCCAGGACCTCCTGTTTACGAAACAGGCGCTTTGACCAACTAAGCCACGGCACCCTTGCAGAGCTGTGCGTTGCCCGGCCAGTGTGCTTTGTCAGCAACTGGTGGGTGGCACACAGGAGAAACTGCCTGCTGTTCCGCTTTTGGAAATTAAAGCCACACTCTCGAAGACGATTCTACAACCCTGCCCGAGACTCCGATGGGATTTGTACTCAGGACCTCCCGTTGACCAGACAGGTGCTTTATCCAGCTAAGTCACGGCACCCGGTCATAGACATGGATTCACCCTGGTGAAACTACATGCTGCCCTGGCCAACCCAGAATCTCAAGATAGGAAGGTTGACAAGCCACGGCACCTCTTTGCTGTGGTGCATCAGAAGGTCGCGCTATCTTGGAAAAGGGAGCTGAAGGTTGAACCCTGACCAGCGACAGATGAGTGAACAAGGAAGGCACTGCTGGGATTCGAACCCAGGATCTCCTGTTTACTAGACAGGCGCTTTAACCAACTAAGCCACAGCACCTGTGGGTTGGTGCTGAGCACAGCATGCAGAGCTGGACTGCTTGAAAATGTTGCGAAGTCAGAAAGGATGGTTTGGAAACGGAATTGCAGCTCCTACTTCACAGCTTGTCTCGGTCCAATCGATGTGAGGTCGCCTTCCTGTCCGAAACAGAGGCCACAGAGCAATGTTTTCATGACAGCTGAATCAGGGTGGTCAGGAAGTCTCGGTGTTTGTTGGCCGAGCGGCCTTAAGAAAGGCAAAATGAAACGCCTCTGGTGGGACTCGAACCCACAACCTTTGAATCACCTCAAGTGGCAGTCTAGAAGTCCAATGCGCTATCCATTGCGCCACAGAGCCTGTTGTCACGGCTCGCTGAGCCATGTGAAGGTTTTAGCAAAGCAGCCTACTGAAAGCAAGGTCGCTTGATTTCAGCTTTTTACAAGACAGGCACTTTGACCAGCTAAGCCATGGCACCTCATTTGCATGCCGCGCTATCCTTGATATAGCCACAACCTGTGAATCTCCTCATCTGTCAGAGTAGAAGTCCATTGCTCCAGCGATACTGAATTCTCGCTTGTGAGGGCTTTCAGAATGCAGAAAGGCTCAGCTGGGATTTGTGCCTCTTCACAAGCCACCCTATCCTCCTGCTATCACCCATTCGCCCTGGCCAGTGTTTTTTTGCAGCAGCTGATGAGTGGCGCACTGGTGAATCGGCCTACTGAAACTCCCGCCGTTTGCATTCCGTTTCAGGAAAGAAAAGCCACAGCGCCTAAGGTGATTGCTAGAGCCCCCTGCAGGCACCGCTGGGATTCAAACACAGGATCTCCTGTTTACAAGACAGGCGCTTTGACCAGCTAAGCCACGGCACCTCGCTTCTTCTGGCACTTTGCCTTGGCTAGTATTGTTTGTTAGCAGCTGAGGGGTGGCGCAATGGAGCAACTGCCTGTTGCCCCGGCCCTCTTTTTGCTACCGTCGTTTGCATTTCACTTCAGGAAAGAAAAGCCACACTTTCTTTGATGGTGCTCCAGCCCCACCAAAGGCACCGCTGGAATTTCGAAGCCAAGAACTCCGCTTTCCAAGCCACAGCTCCCTGCTGCAGTCATGCATTCGTCCCTGGCCAGTGTTTTTTGGCAGCAGTTGATAAGCGGCACACTGGTGAAATGGCCTACTGAAACTCCCACCCATTTGCACTCAGCTTCAGGAAAGAAAAGCCACGCTCTCCAACGCGATGCTACCACCCCAATAAAGGTACCGCTGGGATTTGAACCCAGGATCTCCTGTTTACAAAACAGGCGCTTTGACCAACTAAGCCACGGCACCCTTGCAGAGCTGTGCGTTTGCCCCGGCCAGTGTGCTTTGTCAGCAACTGGTGGGTGGCACACTGGAGAAACTGCCTGCTGTTCCGCTTTTGGAAATTAAAGCCACACTCTCGAAGACGATTCTACAACCCTGCCCGAGACTCCGATGGGATTTGTACTCAGGACCTCCCGTTGACCAGACAGGTGCTTTATCCAGCTAAGTCACGGCACCCGGTCGTGAACATGGATTCACCCTGGTGAAACTACATGCTGCCCTGGCCAACCCAGAATCTCAAGATAGGAAGGTTGACAAGCCACGGCACCTCTTTGCTGTGGTGCATCAGAAGGTCGCGCTATCTTGGAAAAGGGAGCTGAAGGTTGAATCCTGACCAGCGACAGATGAGTGAACAAGGAAGGCACTGCTGGGATTCGAACCCAGGATCTCCTGTTTACTAGACAGGTGCTTTAACCAACTAAGCCACAGCGCCTGTGGGCTTGTGCTGAGCAATGTTGCGAAGTCAGAAAGGATGGTTTGGAAACGGAATTGCAGCTCCTACTTCACAGCTTGTCTCGGTCCAATCGATGTGAGGTCGCCTTCCTGTCCGAAACAGAGGCCACAGAGCAATGTTTTCATGACAGCTGAATCAGGGTGGTCAGGAAGTCTCGGTGTTTGTTGGCCGAGCGGCCTTAAGAAAGGCAAAATGAAACGACTCTGGTGGGACTCAAACCCACAACCTTTGAATCACCTCATGTGGCAGTCTAGAAGTCCAATGCGCTATCCATTGCGCCACAGAGCCTGTTGTCACGGCTCGCCGAGCCATGTGAAGGTTTTAGCAAAGCAGCCTACTGAAAGCAAGGTCGCTTGATTTCAGCTTTTTACAAGACAGGCACTTTGACCAGCTAAGCCATTGCACCTCATTTGCATGCCGCGCTATCCTTGATATAGCCACAACCTGTGAATCTCCTCATCTGTCAGAGTAGAAGTCCATTGCTCCAGCGATACTGAATTCTCGCTTGTGAGGGCTTTCAGAATGCAGAAAGGCTCAGCTGGGATTTGTGCCTCTTCACAAGCCACCCTATCCTCCTGCTATCACCCATTCGCCCTGGCCAGTGTTTTTTTGCAGCAGCTGATGAGTGGCGCACTGGTGAATCGGCCTACTGAAACTCCCGCCGTTTGCATTCCGTTTCAGGAAAGAAAAGCCACACTGCCTAAGGTGATTGCTAGAGCCCCTGCAGGCACCGCTGGGATTCGAACCCAGGATCTCCTGTTTACAAGACAGGCGCTTTGACCAGCTAAGCCACGGCACCTCGCTTCTTCTGGCACTTTGCCTTGGCTAGTATTGTTTGTTAGCAGCTGAGGGGTGGCGCAATGGAGCAACTGCCTGTTGCCCCGGCCCTCTTTTTGCTACCGTCGTTTGCATTTCACTTCAGGAAAGAAAAGCCACACTTTCTTTGATGGTGCTCCAGCCCCACCAAAGGCACCGCTGGAATTTCAAGCCAAGAACTCCGTTTTCCAAGCCACAGCTCCTGCTGCAGTCATGCATTCGTCCCTGGCCAGTGTTTTTTGGCAGCAGTTGATAAGCGGCACACTGGTGAAATGGCCTACTGAAACTCCCACCCATTTGCACTCAGCTTCAGGAAAGAAAAGCCACGCTCTCCAACGTGATGCTACCACCCCAATAAAGGTACCGCTGGGATTTGAACCCAGGATCTCCTGTTTACGAAACAGGCGCTTTGACCAACTAAGTCCACGGCACCCTTGCAGAGCTGTGCGTTTGCCCGGCCAGTGTGCTTTGTCAGCAACTGGTGGGTGGCACACAGGAGAAACTGCCTGCTGTTCCGCTTTTGAAATTAAAGCCACACTCTCGAAGACGATTCTACAACCCTGCCCGAGACTCCGATGGGATTTGTACTCAGGACCTCCCGTTGACCAGACAGGTGCTTTATCCAGCTAAGTCACGGCACCCGGTCGTAGACATGGATTCACCCTGGTGAAACTACATGCTGCCCTGGCCAACCCAGAATCTCAAGATAGGAAGGTTGACAAGCCACGGCACCTCTTTGCTGTGGTGCATCAGAAGGTCGCGCTATCTTGGAAAAGGGAGCTGAAGGTTGAATCCTGACCAGCGACAGATGAGTGAACAAGGAAGGCACTGCTGGGATTCGAACCCAGGATCTCCTGTTTACTAGACAGGCGCTTTAACCCAACTAAGCCACAGCGCCTGTGGGCTTGTGCTGAGCAATGTTGCGAAGTCAGAAAGGATGGTTTGGAAACGGAATTGCAGCTCCTACTTCACAGCTTGTCTCGGTCCAATCGATGTGAGGTCGCCTTCCTGTCCGAAACAGAGGCCACAGAGCAATGTTTTCATGACAGCTGAATCAGGGTGGTCAGGAAGTCTCGGTGTTTGTTGGCGAGCGGCCTTAAGAAAGGCAAAATGAAACGACTCTGGTGGGACTCGAATCCACAACCTTTGAATCACCTCATGTGGCAGTCTAGAAGTCCAATGCGCTATCCATTGCGCCACAGAGCCTGTTGTCACGGCTCGCCGAGCCATGTGAAGGTTTTAGCAAAGCAGCCTACTGAAAGCAAGGTCGCTTGATTTCAGCTTTTACAAGACAGGCACTTTGACCAGCTAAGCCATGGCACCTCATTTGCATGCCGCGCTATCCTTGATATAGCCACAACCTGTGAATCTCCTCATCTGTCAGAGTAGAAGTCCATTGCTCCAGCGATACTGAATTCTCGCTTGTGAGGGCTTTCAGAATGCAGAAAGGCTCAGCTGGGATTTGTGCCTCTTCACAAGCCACCCTATCCTCCTGCTATCACCCATTCGCCCTGGCCAGTGTTTTTGCAGCAGCTGATGAGTGGCGCACTGGTGAATCGGCCTACTGAAACTCCCGCCGTTTGCATTCCGTTTCAGGAAAGAAAAGCCACACTGCCTAAGGTGATTGCTAGAGCCCCCTGCAGGCACCGCTGGGATTCGAACCCAGGATCTCCTGTTTACAAGACAGGCGCTTTGACCAGCTAAGCCACGGCACCTCGCTTCTTCTGGCACTTTGCCTTGGCTAGTATTGTTTGTTAGCAGCTGAGGGTGGGCGCAATGGAGCAACTGCCTGTTGCCCGGCCCTCTTTTTGCTACCGTCGTTTGCATTTCACTTCAGGAAAGAAAAGCCACACTTTCTTTGATGGTGCTCCAGCCCCACCAAAGGCACCGCTGGAATTTCGAAGCCAAGAACTCCGTTTTCCAAGCCACAGCTCCTGCTGCAGTCATGCATTCGTCCCTGGCCAGTGTTTTTTGGCAGCAGTTGATAAGCGGCACACTGGTGAAATGGCCTACTGAAACTCCCACCCATTTGCACTCAGCTTCAGGAAAGAAAAGCCACGCTCTCCAACGTGATGCTACCACCCCAATAAAGGTACCGCTGGGATTTGAACCCAGGATCTCCTGTTTACGAAACAGGCGCTTTGACCAACTAAGCCACGGCACCCTTGCAGAGCTGTGCGTTGCCCGGCCAGTGTGCTTTGTCAGCAACTGGTGGGTGGCACACAGGAGAAACTGCCTGCTGTTCCGCTTTTGGAAATTAAAGCCACACTCTCGAAGACGATTCTACAACCCTGCCCGAGACTCCGATGGGATTTGTACTCAGGACCTCCCGTTGACCAGACAGGTGCTTTATCCAGCTAAGTCACGGCACCCGGTCGTGAACATGGATTCACCCTGGTGAAACTACATGCTGCCCTGGCCAACCCAGAATCTCAAGATAGGAAGGTTGACAAGCCACGGCACCTCTTTGCTGTGGTGCATCAGAAGGTCGCGCTATCTTGGAAAAGGGAGCTGAAGGTTGAATCCTGACCAGCGACAGATGAGTGAACAAGGAAGGCACTGCTGGGATTCGAACCCAGGATCTCCTGTTTACTAGACAGGCGCTTTAACCAACTAAGCCACAGCGCCTGTGGGCTTGTGCTGAGCAATGTTGCGAAGTCAGAAAGGATGGTTTGGAAACGGAATTGCAGCTCCTACTTCACAGCTTGTCTCGGTCCAATCGATGTGAGGTCGCCTTCCTGTCCAAACAGAGGCCACAGAGCAATGTTTTCATGACAGCTGAATCAGGGTGGTCAGGAAGTCTCGGTGTTTGTTGGCGGCGCGCCTTAAGAAAGGCAAAATGAAACGACTCTGGTGGGACTCAACCCACAACCTTTGAATCACCTCATGTGGCAGTCTAGAAGTCCAATGCGCTATCCATTGCGCCACAGAGCCTGTTGTCACGGCTCGCCGAGCCATGTGAAGGTTTTAGCAAAGCAGCCTACTGAAAGCAAGGTCGCTTGATTTCAGCTTTTTACAAGACAGGCACTTTGACCAGCTAAGCCATGGCACCTCATTTGCATGCCGCGCTATCCTTGATATAGCCACAACCTGTGAATCTCCTCATCTGTCAGAGTAGAAGTCCATTGCTCCAGCGATACTGAATTCTCGCTTGTGAGGGCTTTCAGAATGCAGAAAGGCTCAGCTGGGATTTGTGCCTCTTCACAAGCCACCCTATCCTCCTGCTATCACCCATTCGCCCTGGCCAGTGTTTTTTGCAGCAGCTGATGAGTGGCGCACTGGTGAATCGGCCTACTGAAACTCCCGCCGTTTGCATTCCGTTTCAGGAAAGAAAAGCCACACTGCCTAAGGTGATTGCTAGAGCCCCTGCAGGCAGGCACCGCTGGGATTCGAACCCAGGATCTCCTGTTTACAAGACAGGCGCTTTGACCAGCTAAGCCACGGCACCTCGCTTCTTCTGGCACTTTGCCTTGGCTAGTATTGTTTGTTAGCAGCTGAGGGTGGCGCAATGGAGCAACTGCCTGTTGCCCTTGGCCCTCTTTTTGCTACCGTCGTTTGCATTTCACTTCAGGAAAGAAAAGCCACACTTTCTTTGATGGTGCTCCAGCCCCACCAAAGGCACCGCTGGAATTTCGAAGCCAAGAACTCCGTTTTCCAAGCCACAGCTCCCTGCTGCAGTCATGCATTCGTCCCTGGCCAGTGTTTTTTGGCAGCAGTTGATAAGCGGCACACTGGTGAAATGGCCTACTGAAACTCCCACCCATTTGCACTCAGCTTCAGGAAAGAAAAGCCACGCTCTCCAACGTGATGCTACCACCCCAATAAAGGTACCGCTGGGATTTGAACCCAGGATCTCCTGTTTACAAAACAGGCGCTTTGACCAACTAAGCCACGGCACCCTTGCAGAGCTGTGCGTTTGCCCCGGCCAGTGTGCTTTGTCAGCAACTGGTGGGTGGCACACAGGAGAAACTGCCTGCTGTTCCGCTTTTGGAAATTAAAGCCACACTCTCGAAGACGATTCTACAACCCTGCCCGAGACTCCGATGGGATTTGTACTCAGGACCTCCCGTTGACCAGACAGGTGCTTTATCCAGCTAAGTCACGGCACCCGGTCGTGAGACATGGATTCACCCTGGTGAAACTACATGCTGCCCTGGCCAACCCAGAATCTCAAGATAGGAAGGTTGACAAGCCACGGCACCTCTTTGCTGTGGTGCATCAGAAGGTCGCGCTATCTTGGAAAAGGGAGCTGAAGGTTGAATCCTGACCAGCGACAGATGAGTGAACAAGGAAGGCACTGCTGGGATTCGAACCCAGGATCTCCTGTTTACTAGACAGGCGCTTTAACCAACTAAGCCACAGCGCCTGTGGGCTTGTGCTGAGCAATGTTGCGAAGTCAGAAAGGATGGTTTGGAAACGGAATTGCAGCTCCTACTTCACAGCTTGTCTCGGTCCAATCGATGTGAGGTCGCCTTCCTGTCCGAAACAGAGGCCACAGAGCAATGTTTTCATGACAGCTGAATCAGGGTGGTCAGGAAGTCTCGGTGTTTGTTGGCGGAGCGCCTTAAGAAAGGCAAAATGAAACGACTCTGGTGGGACTCGAACCCACAACCTTTGAATCACCTCATGTGGCAGTCTAGAAGTCCAATGCGCTATCCATTGCGCCACAGAGCCTGTTGTCACGGCTCGCGAGCCATGTGAAGGTTTTAGCAAAGCAGCCTACTGAAAGCAAGGTCGCTTGATTTCAGCTTTTTACAAGACAGGCACTTTGACCAGCTAAGCCATGGCACCTCATTTGCATGCCGCGCTATCCTTGATATAGCCACAACCTGTGAATCTCCTCATCTGTCAGAGTAGAAGTCCATTGCTCCAGCGATACTGAATTCTCGCTTGTGAGGGCTTTCAGAATGCAGAAAGGCTCAGCTGGGATTTGTGCCTCTTCACAAGCCACCCTATCCTCCTGCTATCACCCATTCGCCCTGGCCAGTGTTTTTTTGCAGCAGCTGATGAGTGGCGCACTGGTGAATCGGCCTACTGAAACTCCCGCCGTTTGCATTCCGTTTCAGGAAAGAAAAGCCACACTGCCTAAGGTGATTGCTAGAGCCCCCTGCAGGCACCGCTGGGATTCGAACCCAGGATCTCCTGTTTACAAGACAGGCGCTTTGACCAGCTAAGCCACGGCACCTCGCTTCTTCTGGCACTTTGCCTTGGCTAGTATTGTTTGTTAGCAGCTGAGGGGTGGCGCAATGGAGCAACTGCCTGTTGCCCCGGCCCTCTTTTTGCTACCGTCGTTTGCATTTCACTTCAGGAAAGAAAAGCCACACTTTCTTTGATGGTGCTCCAGCCCCACCAAAGGCACCGCTGGAATTTCGAAGCCAAGAACTCCGTTTTCCAAGCCACAGCTCCCTGCTGCAGTCATGCATTCGTCCCTGGCCAGTGTTTTTTGGCAGCAGTTGATAAGCGGCACACTGGTGAAATGGCCTACTGAAACTCCCACCCATTTGCACTCAGCTTCAGGAAAGAAAAGCCACGCTCTCCAACGTGATGCTACCACCCCAATAAAGGTACCGCTGGGATTTGAACCCAGGATCTCCTGTTTACGAAACAGGCGCTTTGACCAACTAAGCCACGGCACCCTTGCAGAGCTGTGCGTTTGCCCCGGCCAGTGTGCTTTGTCAGCAACTGGTGGGTGGCACACAGGAGAAACTGCCTGCTGTTCCGCTTTTGAAAATTAAAGCCACACTCTCGAAGACGATTCTACAACCCTGCCCGAGACTCCGATGGGATTTGTACTCAGGACCTCCCGTTGACCAGACAGGTGCTTTATCCAGCTAAGTCACGGCACCCGGTCGTGAGACATGGATTCACCCTGGTGAAACTACATGCTGCCCTGGCCAACCCAGAATCTCAAGATAGGAAGGTTGACAAGCCACGGCACCTCTTTGCTGTGGTGCATCAGAAGGTCGCGCTATCTTGGAAAAGGGAGCTGAAGGTTGAATCCTGACCAGCGACAGATGAGTGAACAAGGAAGGCACTGCTGGGATTCGAACCCAGGATCTCCTGTTTACTAGACAGGCGCTTTAACCAACTAAGCCACAGCGCCTGTGGGCTTGTGCTGAGCAATGTTGCGAAGTCAGAAAGGATGGTTTGGAAACGGAATTGCAGCTCCTACTTCACAGCTTGTCTCGGTCCAATCGATGTGAGGTCGCCTTCCTGTCCGAAACAGAGGCCACAGAGCAATGTTTTCATGACAGCTGAATCAGGGTGGTCAGGAAGTCTCGGTGTTTGTTGGCCGAGCGGCCTTAAGAAAGCAAAATGAAACGACTCTGGTGGGACTCGAACCCACAACCTTTGAATCACCTCATGTGGCAGTCTAGAAGTCCAATGCGCTATCCATTGCGCCACAGAGCCTGTTGTCACGGCTCGCGAGCCATGTGAAGGTTTTAGCAAAGCAGCCTACTGAAAGCAAGGTCGCTTGATTTCAGCTTTTTACAAGACAGGCACTTTGACCAGCTAAGCCATGGCACCTCATTTGCATGCCGCGCTATCCTTGATATAGCCACAACCTGTGAATCTCCTCATCTGTCAGAGTAGAAGTCCATTGCTCCAGCGATACTGAATTCGCTTGTGAGGGCTTTCAGAATGCAGAAAGGCTCAGCTGGGATTTGTGCCTCTTCACAAGCCACCCTATCCTCCTGCTATCACCCATTCGCCCTGGCCAGTGTTTTTGCAGCAGCTGATGAGTGGCGCACTGGTGAATCGGCCTACTGAAACTCCCGCCGCTTGCATTCCGTTTCAGGAAAGAAAAGCCACACTGCCTAAGGTGATTGCTAGAGCCCCTGCAGGCACCGCTGGGATTCGAACCCAGGATCTCCTGTTTACAAGACAGGCGCTTTGACCAGCTAAGCCACGGCACCTCGCTTCTTCTGGCACTTTGCCTTGGCTAGTATTGTTTGTTAGCAGCTGAGGGTGGCGCAATGGAGCAACTGCCTGTTGCCCGGCCCTCTTTGCTACCGTCGTTTGCATTTCACTTCAGGAAAGAAAAGCCACACTTTCTTTGATGGTGCTCCAGCCCCACCAAAGGCACCGCTGGAATTTCGAAGCCAAGAACTCCGTTTTCCAAGCCACAGCTCCCTGCTGCAGTCATGCATTCGTCCCTGGCCAGTGTTTTTTGGCAGCAGTTGATAAGCGGCACACTGGTGAAATGGCCTACTGAAACTCCCACCCATTTGCACTCAGCTTCAGGAAAGAAAAGCCACGCTCTCCAACGTGATGCTACCACCCCAATAAAGGTACCGCTGGGATTTGAACCCAGGATCTCCTGTTTACGAAACAGGCGCTTTGACCAACTAAGCCACGGCACCCTTGTAGACCTGTGCTTTTCCCCCGGCCAGTGTGCTTTATCAGCAACTGGTGGGTGGCACACAGGAGAAACTGCCTGCTGTTCCGCTTTTGGAAATTAAAGCCACACTCTCGAAGACGATTCTACAACCCTGCCCGAGACTCCGATGGGATTTGTACTCAGGACCTCCCGTTGACCAGACAGGTGCTTTATCCAGCTAAGTCACGGCACCCGGTCGTAGACATGAATTCACCCTGGTGAAACTACATGCTGCCCTGGCCAACCCAGAATCTCAAGATAGGAAGGTTGACAAGCCACGGCACCTCTTTGCTGTGGTGCATCAGAAGGTCGCGCTACCTTGGAAAAGGGAGCTGAAGGTTGAATCCTGACCAGATAAGTGGACAAGGAAGGTACTGCTGGGATTCGAACCCAGGATCTCCTGTTTACAAGACAGGCGCTTTGACCAGCTAAGCCACGGCACCTCGCTTCTTCTGGCACTTTGCCTTGGCTAGTATTGTTTGTTAGCAGCTGAGGGGTTGGCGCAATGGAGCAACTGCCTGTTGCCCCGGCCCTCTTTTTCTACCGTCGTTTGCATTTCACTTCAGGAAAGAAAAGCCACACTTTCTTTGATGGTGCTCCAGCCCCACCAAAGGCACCGCTGGAATTTCTTTTCCAAGCCACAGCTCCCTGCTGCAGTCATGCATTCGTCCCTGGCCAGTGTTTTTTGGCAGCAGTTGATAAGCGGCACACTGGTGAAATGGCCTACTGAAACTCCCACCCATTTGCACTCAGCTTCAGGAAAGAAAAGCCACGCTCTCCAACGTGATGCTACCACCCCAATAAAGGTACCGCTGGGATTTGAACCCAGGATCTCCTGTTTACAAAACAGGCGCTTTGACCAACTAAGCCACGGCACCCTTGCAGAGCTGTGCGTTTGCCCGGCCAGTGTGCTTTGTCAGCAACTGGTGGGTGGCACACAGGAGAAACTGCCTGCTGTTCCGCTTTTGGAAATTAAAGCCACACTCTCGAAGACGATTCTACAACCCTGCCCGAGACTCCGATGGGATTTGTACTCAGGACCTCCCGTTGACCAGACAGGTGCTTTATCCAGCTAAGTCACGGCACCCGGTCGTGAGACATGGATTCACCCTGGTGAAACTACATGCTGCCCTGGCCAACCCAGAATCTCAAGATAGGAAGGTTGACAAGCCACGGCACCTCTTTGCTGTGGTGCATCAGAAGGTCGCGCTATCTTGGAAAAGGGAGCTGAAGGTTGAATCCTGACCAGCGACAGATGAGTGAACAAGGAAGGCACTGCTGGGATTCGAACCCAGGATCTCCTGTTTACTAGACAGGCGCTTTAACCAACTAAGCCACAGCGCCTGTGGGCTTGTGCTGAGCAATGTTGCGAAGTCAGAAAGGATGGTTTGGAAACGGAATTGCAGCTCCTACTTCACAGCTTGTCTCGGTCCAATCGATGTGAGGTCGCCTTCCTGTCCGAAACAGAGGCCACAGAGCAATGTTTTCATGACAGCTGAATCAGGGTGGTCAGGAAGTCTCGGTGTTTGTTGGCCGAGCGGCCTTAGAAAGGCAAAATGAAACGACTCTGGTGGGACTCAACCCACAACCTTTGAATCACCTCATGTGGCAGTCTAGAAGTCCAATGCGCTATCCATTGCGCCACAGAGCCTGTTGTCACGGCTCACCGAGCCATGTGAAGGTTTTAGCAAAGCAGCCTACTGAAAGCAAGGTCGCTTGATTTCAGCTTTTACAAGACAGGCACTTTGACCAGCTAAGCCATGGCACCTCATTTGCATGCCGCGCTATCCTTGATATAGCCACAACCTGTGAATCTCCTCATCTGTCAGAGTAGAAGTCCATTGCTCCAGCGATACTGAATTCTCGCTTGTGGGGCTTTCAGAATGCAGAAAGGCTCAGCTGGGATTTGTGCCTCTTCACAAGCCACCCTATCCTCCTGCTATCACCCATTCGCCCTGGCCAGTGTTTTTTGCAGCAGCTGATGAGTGGCGCACTGGTGAATCGGCCTACTGAAACTCCCGCCGTTTGCATTCCGTTTCAGGAAAGAAAAGCCACACTGCCTAAGGTGATTGCTAGAGCCCCTGCAGCAGGCACCGCTGGGATTCAAACCAGGATCTCCTGTTTACAAGACAGGCGCTTTGACCAGCTAAGCCACGGCACCTCGCTTCTTCTGGCACTTTGCCTTGGCTAGTATTGTTTGTTAGCAGCTGAGGTGGCGCAATGGAGCAACTGCCTGTTGCCCCGCCCTCTTTTTTGCTACCGTCGTTTGCATTTCACTTCAGGAAAGAAAAGCCACACTTTCTTTGATGGTGCTCCAGCCCCACCAAAGGCACCGCTGGAATTTCGAAGCCAAGAACTCCGTTTTCTAAGCCACAGCTCCCTGCTGCAGTCATGCATTCGTCCCTGGCCAGTGTTTTTTGGCAGCAGTTGATAAGCGGCACACTGGTGAAATGGCCTACTGAAACTCCCACCCATTTGCACTCAGCTTCAGGAAAGAAAAGCCACGCTCTCCAACGTGATGCTACCACCCCAATAAAGGTACCGCTGGGATTTGAACCCAGGATCTCCTGTTTACGAAACAGGCGCTTTGACCAACTAAGCCACGGCACCCTTGTAGACCTGTGCTTTTCCCCCGGCCAGTGTGCTTTATCAGCAACTGGTGGGTGGCACACAGGAGAAACTGCCTGCTGTTCCGCTTTTGGAAATTAAAGCCACACTCTCGAAGACGATTCTACAACCCTGCCCGAGATTCCGATGGGATTTGTACTCAGGACCTCCCGTTGACCAGACAGGTGCGTTATCCAGCTAAGTCACGGCACCCGGTCGTAGACATGAATTCACCCTGGTGAAACTACATGCTGCCCTGGCCAACCCAGAATCTCAAGATAGGAAGGTTGACAAGCCACGGCACCTCTTTGCTGTGGTGCATCAGAAGGTCGCGCTTCCCTTGGAAAAGGGAGCTGAAGGTTGAATCCTGACCAGATAAGTGGACAAGGAAGGTACTGCTGGGATTCGAACCCAGGATCTCCTGTTTACAAGACAGGCGCTTTGACCAGCTAAGCCACGGCACCTCGCTTCTTCTGGCACTTTGCCTTGGCTAGTATTGTTTGTTAGCAGCTGAGGGGTGGCGCAATGGAGCAACTGCCTGTTGCCCGGCCCTCTTTTTTGTTCTACCGTCGTTTGCATTTCACTTCAGGAAAGAAAAGCCACACTTTCTTTGATGGTGCTCCAGCCACCAAAGGCACCGCTGGAATTTCGAAGCCAAGAACTCCGTTTTCCAAGCCACAGCTCCCTGCTGCAGTCATGCATTCGTCCCTGGCCAGTGTTTTTTGGCAGCAGTTGATAAGCGGCACACTGGTGAAATGGCCTACTGAAACTCCCACCCATTTGCACTCAGCTTCAGGAAAGAAAAGCCACGCTCTCCAACGCGATGCTACCACCCCAATAAAGGTACCGCTGGGATTTGAACCCAGGATCTCCTGTTTACAAAACAGGCGCTTTGACCAACTAAGCCACGGCACCCTTGCAGAGCTGTGCGTTTGCCCGCCAGTGTGCTTTGTCAGCAACTGGTGGGTGGCACACAGGAGAAACTGCCTGCTGTTCCGCTTTTGGAAATTAAAGCCACACTCTCGAAGACGATTCTACAACCCTGCCCGAGACTCCGATGGGATTTGTACTCAGGACCTCCCGTTGACCAGACAGGTGCTTTATCCAGCTAAGTCACGGCACCCGGTCGTGAGACATGGATTCACCCTGGTGAAACTACATGCTGCCCTGGCCAACCCAGAATCTCAAGATAGGAAGGTTGACAAGCCACGGCACCTCTTTGCTGTGGTGCATCAGAAGGTCGCGCTATCTTGGAAAAGGAGCTGAAGGTTGAATCCTGACCAGCGACAGATGAGTGAACAAGGAAGGCACTGCTGGGATTCGAACCCAGGATCTCCTGTTTACTAGACAGGCGCTTTAACCAACTAAGCCACAGCGCCTGTGGGCTTGTGCTGAGCAATGTTGCGAAGTCAGAAAGGATGGTTTGGAAACGGAATTGCAGCTCCTACTTCACAGCTTGTCTCGGTCCAATCGATGTGAGGTCGCCTTCCTGTCCGAAACAGAGGCCACAGAGCAATGTTTTCATGACAGCTGAATCAGGGTGGTCAGGAAGTCTCGGTGTTTGTTGGCCGAGCGGCCTTAAGAAAGGCAAAATGAAACGACTCTGGTGGGACTCGAACCCACAACCTTTGAATCACCTCATGTGGCAGTCTAGAAGTCCAATGCGCTATCCATTGCGCCACAGAGCCTGTGTTGTCACGGCTCGCCGAGCCATGTGAAGGTTTTAGCAAAGCAGCCTACTGAAAGCAAGGTCGCTTGATTTCAGCTTTTTACAAGACAGGCACTTTGACCAGCTAAGCCATGGCACCTCATTTGCATGCCGCGCTATCCTTGATATAGCCACAACCTGTGAATCTCCTCATCTGTCAGAGTAGAAGTCCATTGCTCCAGCGATACTGAATTCTCGCTTGTGAGGGCTTTCAGAATGCAGAAAGGCTCAGCTGGGATTTGTGCCTCTTCACAAGCCACCCTATCCTCCTGCTATCACCCATTCGCCCTGGCCAGTGTTTTTTTTGCAGCTGATGAGTGGCGCGCACTGGTGAATCGGCCTACTGAAAATCCCGCCGTTTGCATTCCGTTTCAGGAAAGAAAAGCCACACTGCCTAAGGTGATTGCTAGAGCCCCTGCAGGCACCGCTGGGATTCGAACCCAGGATCTCCTGTTTACAAGACAGGCGCTTTGACCAGCTAAGCCACGGCACCTCCTTCTTCTGGCACTTTGCCTTGGCTAGTATTGTTTGTTAGCAGCTGAGGGTGGCGCAATGGAGCAACTGCCTGTTGCCCCGGCCCTCTTTTGCTACCGTCGTTTGCATTTCACTTCAGGAAAGAAAAGCCACACTTTCTTTGATGGTGCTCCAGCCCCACCAAAGGCACCGCTGGAATTTCGAAGCCAAGAACTCCGTTTTCCAAGCCACAGCTCCCTGCTGCAGTCATGCATTCGTCCCTGGCCAGTGTTTTTTGGCAGCAGTTGATAAGCGGCACACTGGTGAAATGGCCTACTGAAACTCCCACCCATTTGCACTCAGCTTCAGGAAAGAAAAGCCACGCTCTCCAACGTGATGCTACCACCCCAATAAAGGTACCGCTGGGATTTGAACCCAGGATCTCCTGTTTACGAAACAGGCGCTTTGACAACTAAGCCACGGCACCCTTGCAGAGCTGTGCGTTTGCCCCGGCCAGTGTGCTTTGTCAGCAACTGGTGGGTGGCACACAGGAGAAACTGCCTGCTGTTCCGCTTTTGGAAATTAAAGCCACACTCTCGAAGACGATTCTACAACCCTGCCCGAGACTCCGATGGGATTTGTACTCAGGACCTCCCGTTGACCAGACAGGTGCTTTATCCAGCTAAGTCACGGCACCCGGTCGTAGACATGGATTCACCCTGGTGAAACTACATGCTGCCCTGGCCAACCCAGAATCTCAAGATAGGAAGGTTGACAAGCCACGGCACCTCTTTGCTGTGGTGCATCAGAAGGTCGCGCTATCTTGGAAAAGGGAGCTGAAGGTTGAATCCTGACCAGCGACAGATGAGTGAACAAGGAAGGCACTGCTGGGATTCGAACCCAGGATCTCCTGTTTACTAGACAGGCGCTTTAACCAACTAAGCCACAGCGCCTGTGGGCTTGTGCTGAGCAAATGTTGCGAAGTCAGAAAGGATGGTTTGGAAACGGAATTGCAGCTCCTACTTCACAGCTTGTCTCGGTCCAATCGATGTGAGGTCGCCTTCCTGTCCGAAACAGAGGCCACAGAGCAATGTTTTCATGACAGCTGAATCAGGGTGGTCAGGAAGTCTCGGTGTTTGTTGGCCGAGCGGCCTTAAGAAAGGCAAAATGAAACGACTCTGGTGGGACTCGAACCCACAACCTTTGAATCACCTCATGTGGCAGTCTAGAAGTCCAATGCGCTATCCATTGCGCCACAGAGCCTGTTGTCACGGCTCGCGAGCCATGTGAAGGTTTTAGCAAAGCAGCCTACTGAAAGCAAGGTCGCTTGATTTCAGCTTTTTACAAGACAGGCACTTTGACCAGCTAAGCCATGGCACCTCATTTGCATGCCGCGCTATCCTTGATATAGCCACAACCTGTGAATCTCCTCATCTGTCAGAGTAGAAGTCCATTGCTCCAGCGATACTGAATTCTCGCTTGTGAGGGCTTTCAGAATGCAGAAAGGCTCAGCTGGGATTTGTGCCTCTTCACAAGCCACCCTATCCTCCTGCTATCACCCATTCGCCCTGGCCAGTGTTTTTGCAGCAGCTGATGAGTGGCGCACTGGTGAATCGGCCTACTGAAACTCCCGCCGTTTGCATTCCGTTTCAGGAAAGAAAAGCCACACTGCCTAAGGTGATTGCTAGAGCCCCTGCAGGCACCGCTGGGATTCGAACCCAGGATCTCCTGTTTACAAGACAGGCGCTTTGACCAGCTAAGCCACGGCACCTCGCTTCTTCTGGCACTTTGCCTTGGCTAGTATTGTTTGTTAGCAGCTGAGGGTGTGGCGCAATGGAGCAACTGCCTGTTGCCCCGGCCCTCTTTTGCTACCGTCGTTTGCATTTCACTTCAGGAAAGAAAAGCCACACTTTCTTTGATGGTGCTCCAGCCCCACCAAAGGCACCGCTGGAATTTCGAAGCCAAGAACTCCGTTTTCAAGCCACAGCTCCCTGCTGCAGTCATGCATTCGTCCCTGGCCAGTGTTTTTGGCAGCAGTTGATAAGCGGCACACTGGTGAAATGGCCTACTGAAACTCCCACCCATTTGCACTCAGCTTCAGGAAAGAAAAGCCACGCTCTCCAACGTGATGCTACCACCCCAATAAAGGTACCGCTGGGATTTGAACCCAGGATCTCCTGTTTACTGAAACAGGCGCTTTGACCAACTAAGCCACGGCACCCTTGCAGAGCTGTGCGTTTGCCCCGCCAGTGTGCTTTGTCAGCAACTGGTGGGTGGCACACAGGAGAAACTGCCTGCTGTTCCGCTTTTGGAAATTAAAGCCACACTCTCGAGACGATTCTACAACCCTGCCCGAGACTCCGATGGGATTTGTACTCAGGACCTCCCGTTGACCAGACAGGTGCTTTATCCAGCTAAGTCACGGCACCCGGTCGTGACATGGATTCACCCTGGTGAAACTACATGCTGCCCTGGCCAACCCAGAATCTCAAGATAGGAAGGTTGACAAGCCACGGCACCTCTTTGCTGTGGTGCATCAGAAGGTCGCGCTATCTTGGAAAAGGGAGCTGAAGGTTGAATCCTGACCAGCGACAGATGAGTGAACAAGGAAGGCACTGCTGGGATTCGAACCCAGGATCTCCTGTTTACTAGACAGGCGCTTTAACCAACTAAGCCACAGCGCCTGTGGGCTTGTGCTGAGCAATGTTGCGAAGTCAGAAAGGATGGTTTGGAAACGGAATTGCAGCTCCTACTTCACAGCTTGTCTCGGTCCAATCGATGTGAGGTCGCCTTCCTGTCCGAAACAGAGGCCACAGAGCAATGTTTTCATGACAGCTGAATCAGGGTGGTCAGGAAGTCTCGGTGTTTGTTGGCCGAGCGGCCTTAAGAAAGGCAAAATGAAACGACTCTGGTGGGACTCGAACCCACAACCTTTGAATCACCTCATGTGGCAGTCTAGAAGTCCAATGCGCTATCCATTGCGCCACAGAGCCTGTTGTCACGGCTCGCCGAGCCATGTGAAGGTTTTAGCAAAGCAGCCTACTGAAAGCAAGGTCGCTTGATTTCAGCTTTTTACAAGACAGGCACTTTGACCAGCTAAGCCATGGCACCTCATTTGCATGCCGCGCTATCCTTGATATAGCCACAACCTGTGAATCTCCTCATCTGTCAGAGTAGAAGTCCATTGCTCCAGCGATACTGAATTCTCGCTTGTGAGGGCTTTCAGAATGCAGAAAGGCTCAGCTGGGATTTGTGCCTCTTCACAAGCCACCCTATCCTCCTGCTATCACCCATTCGCCCTGGCCAGTGTTTTTTGCAGCAGCTGATGAGTGGCGCACTGGTGAATCGGCCTACTGAAACTCCCGCCGTTTGCATTCCGTTTCAGGAAAGAAAAGCCACACTGCCTAAGGTGATTGCTAGAGCCCCTGCAGGCACCGCTGGGATTCGAACCCAGGATCTCCTGTTTACAAGACAGGCGCTTTGACCAGCTAAGCCACGGCACCTCGCTTCTTCTGGCACTTTGCCTTGGCTAGTATTGTTTGTTAGCAGCTGAGGGGTGGCGCAATGGAGCAACTGCCTGTTGCCCCGGCCCTCTTTTTGCTACCGTCGTTTGCATTTCACTTCAGGAAATAAAAGCCACACTTTCTTTGATGGTGCTCCAGCCGCACCAAAGGCACCGCTGGAATTTCGAAGCCAAGAACTCCGTTTTCCAAGCCACAGCTCCCTGCTGCAGTCATGCATTCGTCCCTGGCCAGTGTTTTTTGGCAGCAGTTGATAAGCGGCACACTGGTGAAATGGCCTACTGAAACTCCCACCCATTTGCACTCAGCTTCAGGAAAGAAAAGCCACGCTCTCCAACGTGATGCTACCACCCCAATAAAGGTACCGCTGGGATTTGAACCCAGGATCTCCTGTTTACTGAAACAGGCGCTTTGACCAACTAAGCCACGGCACCCTTGCAGAGCTGTGCGTTTGCCCCGGCCAGTGTGCTTTGTCAGCAACTGGTGGGTGGCACACAGGAGAAACTGCCTGCTGTTCCGCTTTTGGAAATTAAAGCCACACTCTCGAAGACGATTCTACAACCCTGCCCGAGACTCCGATGGGATTTGTACTCAGGACCTCCCGTTGACCAGACAGGTGCTTTATCCAGCTAAGTCACGGCACCCGGTCGTGAGACATGGATTCACCCTGGTGAAACTACATGCTGCCCTGGCCAACCCAGAATCTCAAGATAGGAAGGTTGACAAGCCACGGCACCTCTTTGCTGTGGTGCATCAGAAGGTCGCGCTATCTTGGAAAAGGGAGCTGAAGGTTGAATCCTGACCAGCGACAGATGAGTGAACAAGGAAGGCACTGCTGGGATTCGAACCCAGGATCTCCTGTTTACTAGACAGGCGCTTTAACCAACTAAGCCACAGCGCCTGTGGGCTTGTGCTGAGCAATGTTGCGAAGTCAGAAAGGATGGTTTGGAAACGGAATTGCAGCTCCTACTTCACAGCTTGTCTCGGTCCAAT
The DNA here is from genome assembly GCF_018831695.1 of Puntigrus tetrazona. Lineage (NCBI taxonomy): Eukaryota > Metazoa > Chordata > Actinopteri > Cypriniformes > Cyprinidae > Puntigrus > Puntigrus tetrazona. Next base: position 9,357,300 of record NC_056713.1, read on the forward strand.
CGATGTGAGGTCGCCTTCCTGTCCGAAACAGAGGCCACAGAGCAATGTTTTCATGACAGCTGAATCAGGGTGGTCAGGAAGTCTCGGTGTTTGTTGGCCGAGCGGCCTTAAGAAAGGCAAAATGAAACGACTCTGGTGGGACTCGAACCCACAACCTTTGAATCACCTCATGTGGCAGTCTAGAAGTCCAATGCGCTATCCATTGCGCCACAGAGCCTGTTGTCACGGCTCGCCGAGCCATGTGAAGGTTTTAGCAAAGCAGCCTACTGAAAGCAAGGTCGCTTGATTTCAGCTTTTTACAAGACAGGCACTTTGACCAGCTAAGCCATGGCACCTCATTTGCATGCCGCGCTATCCTTGATATAGCCACAACCTGTGAATCTCCTCATCTGTCAGAGTAGAAGTCCATTGCTCCAGCGATACTGAATTCTCGCTTGTGAGGGCTTTCAGAATGCAGAAAGGCTCAGCTGGGATTTGTGCCTCTTCACAAGCCACCCTATCCTCCTGCTATCACCCATTCGCCCTGGCCAGTGTTTTTTTGCAGCAGCTGATGAGTGGCGCACTGGTGAATCGGCCTACTGAAACTCCCGCCGCTTGCATTCCGTTTCAGGAAAGAAAAGCCACACTGCCTAAGGTGATTGCTAGAGCCCCCTGCAGGCACCGCTGGGATTCGAACCCAGGATCTCCTGTTTACAAGACAGGCGCTTTGACCAGCTAAGCCACGGCACCTCGCTTCTTCTGGCACTTTGCCTTGGCTAGTATTGTTTGTTAGCAGCTGAGGGTGGCGCAATGGAGCAACTGCCTGTTGCCCCGGCCCTTTTTGCTACCGTCGTTTGCATTTCACTTCAGGAAAGAAAAGCCACACTTTCTTTGATGGTGCTCCAGCCCCACCAAAGGCACCGCTGGAATTTCGAAGCCAAGAACTCCGTTTTCCAAGCCACAGCTCCCTGCTGCAGTCATGCATTCGTCCCTGGCCAGTGTTTTTTGGCAGCAGTTGATAAGCGGCACACTGGTGAAATGGCCTACTGAAACTCCCACCCATTTGCACTCAGCTTCAGGAAAGAAAAGCCACGCTCTCCAACGTGATGCTACCACCCCAATAAAGGTACCGCTGGGATTTGAACCCAGGATCTCCTGTTTACGAAACAGGCGCTTTGACCAACTAAGCCACGGCACCCTTGTAGAGCTGTGCGTTGCTCCCGCCAGTGTGCTTTGTCAGCAACTGGTGGGTGGCACACAGGAGAAACTGCCTGCTGTTCCGCTTTTGGAAATTAAAGCCACACTCTCGAAGACGATTCTACAACCCTGCCCGAGACTCCGATGGGATTTGTACTCAGGACCTCCCGTTGACCAGACAGGTGCTTTATCCAGCTAAGTCACGGCACCCGGTCGTAGACATGGATTCACCCTGGTGAAACTACATGCTGCCCTGGCCAACCCAGAATCTCAAGATAGGAAGGTTGACAAGCCACGGCACCTCTTTGCTGTGGTGCATCAGAAGGTCGCGCTATCTTGGAAAAGGGAGCTGAAGGTTGAATCCTGACCAGCGACAGATGAGTGAACAAGGAAGGCACTGCTGGGATTCGAACCCAGGATCTCCTGTTTACTAGACAGGCGCTTTAACCAACTAAGCCACAGCGCCTGTGGGCTTGTGCTGAGCAATGTTGCGAAGTCAGAAAGGATGGTTTGGAAACGGAATTGCAGCTCCTACTTCACAGCTTGTCTCGGTCCAATCGATGTGAGGTCGCCTTCCTGTCCGAAACAGAGGCCACAGAGCAATGTTTTCATGACAGCTGAATCAGGGTGGTCAGGAAGTCTCGGTGTTTGTTGGCCGAGCGGCCTTAAGAAAGGCAAAATGAAACGACTCTGGTGGGACTCGAACCCACAACCTTTGAATCACCTCATGTGGCAGTCTAGAAGTCCAATGCGCTATCCATTGCGCCACAGAGCCTGTTGTCACGGCTCGCCGAGCCAGTGAAGGTTTTAGCAAAGCAGCCTACTGAAAGCAAGGTCGCTTGATTTCAGCTTTTACAAGACAGGCACTTTGACCAGCTAAGCCATGGCACCTCATTTGCATGCCGCGCTATCCTTGATATAGCCACAACCTGTGAATCTCCTCATCTGTCAGAGTAGAAGTCCATTGCTCCAGCGATACTGAATTCTCGCTTGTGAGGGCTTTCAGAATGCAGAAAGGCTCAGCTGGGATTTGTGCCTCTTCACAAGCCACCCTATCCTCCTGCTATCACCCATTCGCCCTGGCCAGTGTTTTTTGCAGCAGCTGATGAGTGGCGCACTGGTGAATCGGCCTACTGAAACTCCCGCCGCTTGCATTCCGCTTCAGGAAAGAAAAGCCACACTGCCTAAGGTGATTGCTAGAGCCCCTGCAGGCACCGCTGGGATTCGAACCCAGGATCTCCTGTTTACAAGACAGGCGCTTTGACCAGCTAAGCCACGGCACCTCGCTTCTTCTGGCACTTTTGCCTTGGCTAGTATTGTTTGTTAGCAGCTGAGGGGTGGCGCAATGGAGCAACTGCCTGTTGCCCCGGCCCTCTTTTGCTACCGTCGACTGCATTTCACTTCAGGAAAGAAAAGCCACACTTTCTTTGATGGTGCTCCAGCCCCACCAAAGGCACCGCTGGAATTTCGAAGCCAAGAACTCCGTTTTCCAAGCCACAGCTCCCTGCTGCAGTCATGCATTCGTCCCTGGCCAGTGTTTTTTGGCAGCAGTTGATAAGCGGCACACTGGTGAAATGGCCTACTGAAACTCCCACCCATTTGCACTCAGCTTCAGGAAAGAAAAGCCACGCTCTCCAACGTGATGCTACCACCCCAATAAAGGTACCGCTGGGATTTGAACCCAGGATCTCCTGTTTACGAAACAGGCGCTTTGACCAACTAAGCCACGGCACCCTTGCAGAGCTGTGCGTTTGCCCCGGCCAGTGTGCTTTGTCAGCAACTGGTGGGTGGCACACAGGAGAAACTGCCTGCTGTTCCGCTTTTGGAAATTAAAGCCACACTCTCGAAGACGATTCTACAACCCTGCCCGAGACTCCGATGGGATTTGTACTCAGGACCTCCCGTTGACCAGACAGGTGCTTTATCCAGCTAAGTCACGGCACCCGGTCGTAGACATGGATTCACCCTGGTGAAACTACATGCTGCCCTGGCCAACCCAGAATCTCAAGATAGGAAGGTTGACAAGCCACGGCACCTCTTTGCTGTGGTGCATCAGAAGGTCGCGCTATCTTGGAAAAGGGAGCTGAAGGTTGAATCCTGACCAGCGACAGATGAGTGAACAAGGAAGGCACTGCTGGGATTCGAACCCAGGATCTCCTGTTTACTAGACAGGCGCTTTAACCAACTAAGCCACAGCGCCTGTGGGCTTGTGCTGAGCAATGTTGCGAAGTCAGAAAGGATGGTTTGGAAACGGAATTGCAGCTCCTACTTCACAGCTTGTCTCGGTCCAATCGATGTGAGGTCGCCTTCCTGTCCGAAACAGAGGCCACAGAGCAATGTTTTCATGACAGCTGAATCAGGGTGGTCAGGAAGTCTCGGTGTTTGTTGGCCGAGCGGCCTTAAGAAAGGCAAAATGAAACGACTCTGGTGGGACTCGAACCCACAACCTTTGAATCACCTCATGTGGCAGTCTAGAAGTCCAATGCGCTATCCATTGCGCCACAGAGCCTGTTGTCACGGCTCGCCGAGCCATGTGAAGGTTTTAGCAAAGCAGCCTACTGAAAGCAAGGTCGCTTGATTTCAGCTTTTTACAAGACAGGCACTTTGACCAGCTAAGCCATGGCACCTCATTTGCATGCCGCGCTATCCTTGATATAGCCACAACCTGTGAATCTCCTCATCTGTCAGAGTAGAAGTCCATTGCTCCAGCGATACTGAATTCTCGCTTGAGGGCTTTCAGAATGCAGAAAGGCTCAGCTGGGATTTGTGCCTCTTCACAAGCCACCCTATCCTCCTGCTATCACCCATTCGCCCTGGCCAGTGTTTTTTTGCAGCAGCTGATGAGTGGCGCACTGGTGAATCGGCCTACTGAAACTCCCGCCGCTTGCATTCCGTTTCAGGAAAGAAAAGCCACACTGCCTAAGGTGATTGCTAGAGCCCCTGCAGGCACCGCTGGGATTCGAACCCAGGATCTCCTGTTTACAAGACAGGCGCTTTGACCAGCTAAGCCACGGCACCTCGCTTCTTCTGGCACTTTGCCTTGGCTAGTATTGTTTGTTAGCAGCTGAGGGGTGGCGCAATGGAGCAACTGCCTGTTGCCCCGGCCCTCTTTTTGCTACCGTCGTTTGCATTTCACTTCAGGAAAGAAAAGCCACACTTTCTTTGATGGTGCTCCAGCCCCACCAAAGGCACCGCTGGAATTTCGAAGCCAAGAACTCCGTTTTCCAAGCCACAGCTCCCTGCTGCAGTCATGCATTCGTCCCTGGCCAGTGTTTTTTGGCAGCAGTTGATAAGCGGCACACTGGTGAAATGGCCTACTGAAACTCCCACCCATTTGCACTCAGCTTCAGGAAAGAAAAGCCACGCTCTCCAACGTGATGCTACCACCCCAATAAAGGTACCGCTGGGATTTGAACCCAGGATCTCCTGTTTACGAAACAGGCGCTTTGACCAACTAAGCCACGGCACCCTTGCAGAGCTGTGCGTTTGCCCCGGCCAGTGTGCTTTGTCAGCAACTGGTGGGTGGCACACAGGAGAAACTGCCTGCTGTTCCGCTTTTGAAATTAAAGCCACACTCTCGAAGACGATTCTACAACCCTGCCCGAGACTCCGATGGGATTTGTACTCAGGACCTCCCGTTGACCAGACAGGTGCTTTATCCAGCTAAGTCACGGCACCCGGTCGTGAGACATGGATTCACCCTGGTGAAACTACATGCTGCCCTGGCCAACCCAGAATCTCAAGATAGGAAGGTTGACAAGCCACGGCACCTCTTTGCTGTGGTGCATCAGAAGGTCGCGCTATCTTGGAAAAGGGAGCTGAAGGTTGAATCCTGACCAGCGACAGATGAGTGAACAAGGAAGGCACTGCTGGGATTCGAACCCAGGATCTCCTGTTTACTAGACAGGCGCTTTAACTAACTAAGCCACAGCGCCTGTGGGCTTGTGCTGAGCAATGTTGCGAAGTCAGAAAGGATGGTTTGGAAACGGAATTGCAGCTCCTACTTCACAGCTTGTCTCGGTCCAATCGATGTGAGGTCGCCTTCCTGTCCGAAACAGAGGCCACAGAGCAATGTTTTCATGACAGCTGAATCAGGGTGGTCAGGAAGTCTCGGTGTTTGTTGGCCGAGCGGCCTTAAGAAAGGCAAAATGAAACGACTCTGGTGGGACTCGAACCCACAACCTTTGAATCACCTCATGTGGCAGTCTAGAAGTCCAATGCGCTATCCATTGCGCCACAGAGCCTGTTGTCACGGCTCGCGAGCCATGTGAAGGTTTTAGCAAAGCAGCCTACTGAAAGCAAGGTCGCTTGATTTCAGCTTTTACAAGACAGGCACTTTGACCAGCTAAGCCATGGCACCTCATTTGCATGCCGCGCTATCCTTGATATAGCCACAACCTGTGAATCTCCTCATCTGTCAGAGTAGAAGTCCATTGCTCCAGCGATACTGAATTCTCGCTTGTGAGGGCTTTCAGAATGCAGAAAGGCTCAGCTGGGATTTGTGCCTCTTCACAAGCCACCCTATCCTCCTGCTATCACCCATTCGCCCTGGCCAGTGTTTTTTTGCAGCAGCTGATGAGTGGCGCACTGGTGAATCGGCTACTGAAACTCCCGCCGCTTGCATTCCGTTTCAGGAAAGAAAAGCCACACTGCCTAAGGTGATTGCTAGAGCCCCCTGCAGGCACCGCTGGGATTCGAACCCAGGATCTCCTGTTTACAAGACAGGCGCTTTGACCAGCTAAGCCACGGCACCTCGCTTCTTCTGGCACTTTGCCTTGGCTAGTATTGTTTGTTAGCAGCTGAGGGGTGGCGCAATGGAGCAACTGCCTGTTGCCCCGGCCCTCTTTTGCTACCGTCGTGTTTGCATTTCACTTCAGGAAAGAAAAGCCACACTTTCTTTGATGGTGCTCCAGCCCCACCAAAGGCACCGCTGGAATTTCGAAGCCAAGAACTCCGTTTTCCAAGCCACAGCTCCCTGCTGCAGTCATGCATTCGTCCCTGGCCAGTGTTTTTTGGCAGCAGTTGATAAGCGGCACACTGGTGAAATGGCCTACTGAAACTCCCACCCATTTGCACTCAGCTTCAGGAAAGAAAAGCCACGCTCTCCAACGTGATGCTACCACCCCAATAAAGGTACCGCTGGGATTTGAACCCAGGATCTCCTGTTTACGAAACAGGCGCTTTGACCAACTAAGCCACGGCACCCTTGCAGAGCTGTGCGTTTGCCCCGGCCAGTGTGCTTTGTCAGCAACTGGTGGGTGGCACACAGGAGAAACTGCCTGCTGTTCCGCTTTTGGAAATTAAAGCCACACTCTCGAAGACGATTCTACAACCCTGCCCGAGACTCCGATGGGATTTGTACTCAGGACCTCCCGTTGACCAGACAGGTGCTTTATCCAGCTAAGTCACGGCACCCGGTCGTAGACATGGATTCACCCTGGTGAAACTACATGCTGCCCTGGCCAACCCAGAATCTCAAGATAGGAAGGTTGACAAGCCACGGCACCTCTTTGCTGTGGTGCATCAGAAGGTCGCTATCTTGGAAAAGGGAGCTGAAGGTTGAATCCTGACCAGCGACAGATGAGTGAACAAGGAAGGCACTGCTGGGATTCGAACCCAGGATCTCCTGTTTACTAGACAGGCGCTTTAACCAACTAAGCCACAGCGCCTGTGGGCTTGTGCTGAGCAATGTTGCGAAGTCAGAAAGGATGGTTTGGAAACGGAATTGCAGCTCCTACTTCACAGCTTGTCTCGGTCCAATCGATGTGAGGTCGCCTTCCTGTCCGAAACAGAGGCCACAGAGCAATGTTTTCATGACAGCTGAATCAGGGTGGTCAGGAAGTCTCGGTGTTTGTTGGCCGAGCGGCCTTAAGAAAGGCAAAATGAAACGACTCTGGTGGGACTCGAACCCACAACCTTTGAATCACCTCATGTGGCAGTCTAGAAGTCCAATGCGCTATCCATTGCGCCACAGAGCCTGTTGTCACGGCTCGCCGAGCCATGTGAAGGTTTTAGCAAAGCAGCCTACTGAAAGCAAGGTCGCTTGATTTCAGCTTTTACAAGACAGGCACTTTGACCAGCTAAGCCATGGCACCTCATTTGCATGCCGCGCTATCCTTGATATAGCCACAACCTGTGAATCTCCTCATCTGTCAGAGTAGAAGTCCATTGCTCCAGCGATACTGAATTCTCGCTTGTGAGGGCTTTCAGAATGCAGAAAGGGCTCAGCTGGGATTTGTGCCTCTTCACAAGCCACCCTATCCTCCTGCTATCACCCATTCGCCCTGGCCAGTGTTTTTTTGCAGCAGCTGATGAGTCGCGCACTGGTGAATCGGCCTACTGAAACTCCCGCCGCTTGCATTCCGTTTCAGGAAAGAAAAGCCACACTGCCTAAGGTGATTGCTAGAGCCCCTGCAGGCACCGCTGGGATTCGAACCCAGGATCTCCTGTTTACAAGACAGGCGCTTTGACCAGCTAAGCCACGGCACCTCGCTTCTTCTGGCACTTTGCCTTGGCTAGTATTGTTTGTTAGCAGCTGAGGGGTGGCGCAATGGAGCAACTGCCTGTTGCCCCGGCCCTTTTTGCTACCGTCGCTTGCATTTCACTTCAGGAAAGAAAAGCCACACTTTCTTTGATGGTGCTCCAGCCCCACCAAAGGCACCGCTGGAATTTCAAGCCAAGAACTCACCTCCTGTTTTTTGGCAGCAGTTGATAAGCGGCACAGGTGAAATGGCCTACTGAAACTCCCACCCATTTGCACTCAGCTTCAGCCACGCTCTCTCACGTGATGCTACCACCCCAATAAAGGTTCACTGCATTTTGCCTGGATCTGTTTACAAAAGGCGTTTTGACCAGCAGCCAGGCACCGCAATGTGCTTTTCCCGGCCAGCAACTGGTGAAATGCCTGCCCGCTTTTGGAAATTAAAGCCACAAACCCCACCCCTCCCGTTGACCAGTTTGCACTTTCAGGAAAGAAAAGCCACGCACCTCTTTGCCACACTTTCTTTGATGGTGCTCCAGGGATTTGAACCCAGGATCTCCTGTTTACAAGGGCGCTTTGACCAACTAAGCCACGGCACCTCCTTCTTCTGGCACTTTGCCTTGGCTAGTATTGTTTGTTAGCCAAGGAGCAACTGCCTGTTGCATTTGCTGGTCGTTTGCATTTCACTTCAGGAAAGAGCTCACAGCTTGGAAATTTCAAGCCAAGAACTCCGTTTTCCAAGCCACAGCTCCTGCTGCAGTCATGCATTCGTCCCTGGCCAGTGTTTTTGGCAGCAGTTGATAAGCGGCACACTGGTGAAATGGCCTACTGAAACTCCCACCCATTTGCACTCAGCTTCAGGAAAGAAAAGCCACGCTCTCCAACGTGATGCTACCACCCCAATAAAGGTACCGCTGGGATTTGAACCCAGGATCTCCTGTTTACTGAAACAGGCGCTTTGACCAACTAAGCCACGGCACCCTTGCAGAGCTGTGCGTTTGCCCTGCCAGTGTGCTTTGTCAGCAACTGGTGGGTGGCACACAGGAGAAACTGCCTGCTGTTCCGCTTTGGAAATTAAAGCCACACTCTCGAAGACGATTCTACAACCCTGCCCGAGACTCCGATGGGATTTGTACTCAGGACCTCCCGTTGACCAGACAGGTGCTTTATCCAGCTAAGTCACGGCACCCGGTCGTGAGACATGGATTCACCCTGGTGAAACTACATGCTGCCCTGGCCAACCCAGAATCTCAAGATAGGAAGGTTGACAAGCCACGGCACCTCTTTGCTGTGGTGCATCAGAAGGTCGCGCTATCTTGGAAAAGGGAGCTGAAGGTTGAATCCTGACCAGCGACAGATGAGTGAACAAGGAAGGCACTGCTGGGATTCGAACCCAGGATCTCCTGTTTACTAGACAGGCGCTTTAACCAACTAAGCCACAGCGCCTGTGGGCTTGTGCTGAGCAATGTTGCGAAGTCAGAAAGGATGGTTTGGAAACGGAATTGCAGCTCCTACTTCACAGCTTGTCTCGGTCCAATCGATGTGAGGTCGCCTTCCTGTCCGAAACAGAGGCCACAGAGCAATGTTTTCATGACAGCTGAATCAGGGTGGTCAGGAAGTCTCGGTGTTTGTTGGCCGAGCGGCCTTAAGAAAGGCAAAATGAAACGACTCTGGTGGGACTCGAACCCACAACCTTTGAATCACCTCATGTGGCAGTCTAGAAGTCCAATGCGCTATCCATTGCGCCACAGAGCCTGTTGTCACGGCTCGCGAGCCATGTGAAGGTTTTAGCAAAGCAGCCTACTGAAAGCAAGGTCGCTTGATTTCAGCTTTTACAAGACAGGCACTTTGACCAGCTAAGCCATGGCACCTCATTTGCATGCCGCGCTATCCTTGATATAGCCACAACCTGTGAATCTCCTCATCTGTCAGAGTAGAAGTCCATTGCTCCAGCGATACTGAATTCTCGCTTGTGAGGGCTTTCAGAATGCAGAAAGGCTCAGCTGGGATTTGTGCCTCTTCACAAGCCACCCTATCCTCCTGCTATCACCCATTCGCCCTGGCCAGTGTTTTTTGCAGCAGCTGATGAGTGGCGCACTGGTGAATCGGCCTACTGAAAATCCCGCCGTTTGCATTCCGTTTCAGGAAAGAAAAGCCACACTGCCTAAGGTGATTGCTAGAGGCCCCTGCAGGCACCGCTGGGATTCGAACCCAGGATCTCCTGTTTACAAGACAGGCGCTTTGACCAGCTAAGCCACGGCACCTCGCTTCTTCTGGCACTTTGCCTTGGCTAGTATTGTTTGTTAGCAGCTGAGGGTGGCGCAATGGAGCAACTGCCTGTTGCCCCGGCCCTCTTTTTGCTACCGTCGTTTGCATTTCACTTCAGGAAAGAAAAGCCACACTTTCTTTGATGGTGCTCCAGCCCCACCAAAGGCACCGCTGGAATTTCGAAGCCAAGAACTCCGTTTTCCAAGCCACAGCTCCCTGCTGCAGTCATGCATTCGTCCCTGGCCAGTGTTTTTTGGCAGCAGTTGATAAGCGGCACACTGGTGAAATGGCCTACTGAAACTCCCACCCATTTGCACTCAGCTTCAGGAAAGAAAAGCCACGCTCTCCAACGTGATGCTACCACCCCAATAAAGGTACCGCTGGGATTTGAACCCAGGATCTCCTGTTTACGAAACAGGCGCTTTGACCAACTAAGCCACGGCACCCTTGCAGAGCTGTGCGTTTGCCCCGGCCAGTGTGCTTTGTCAGCAACTGGTGGGTGGCACACAGGAGAAACTGCCTGCTGTTCCGCTTTTGGAAATTAAAGCCACACTCTCGAAGACGATTCTACAACCCTGCCCGAGACTCCGATGGGATTTGTACTCAGGACCTCCCGTTGACCAGACAGGTGCTTTATCCAGCTAAGTCACGGCACCCGGTCGTAGACATGGATTCACCCTGGTGAAACTACATGCTGCCCTGGCCAACCCAGAATCTCAAGATAGGAAGGTTGACAAGCCACGGCACCTCTTTGCTGTGGTGCATCAGAAGGTCGCGCTATCTTGGAAAAGGGAGCTGAAGGTTGAATCCTGACCAGCGACAGATGAGTGAACAAGGAAGGCACTGCTGGGATTCGAACCCAGGATCTCCTGTTTACTAGACAGGCGCTTTAACTAACTAAGCCACAGCGCCTGTGGGCTTGTGCTGAGCAATGTTGCGAAGTCAGAAAGGATGGTTTGGAAACGGAATTGCAGCTCCTACTTCACAGCTTGTCTCGGTCCAATCGATGTGAGGTCGCCTTCCTGTCCGAAACAGAGGCCACAGAGCAATGTTTTCATGACAGCTGAATCAGGGTGGTCAGGAAGTCTCGGTGTTTGTTGGCCGAGCGGCCTTAAGAAAGGCAAAATGAAACGACTCTGGTGGGACTCGAACCCACAACCTTTGAATCACCTCATGTGGCAGTCTAGAAGTCCAATGCGCTATCCATTGCGCCACAGAGCCTGTTGTCACGGCTCGCGAGCCATGTGAAGGTTTTAGCAAAGCAGCCTACTGAAAGCAAGGTCGCTTGATTTCAGCTTTTTACAAGACAGGCACTTTGACCAGCTAAGCCATGGCACCTCATTTGCATGCCGCGCTATCCTTGATATAGCCACAACCTGTGAATCTCCTCATCTGTCAGAGTAGAAGTCCATTGCTCCAGCGATACTGAATTCTCGCTTGTGAGGGCTTTCAGAATGCAGAAAGGCTCAGCTGGGATTTGTGCCTCTTCACAAGCCACCCTATCCTCCTGCTATCACCCATTCGCCCTGGCCAGTGTTTTTTTGCAGCAGCTGATGAGTGGCGCACTGGTGAATCGGCCTACTGAAACTCCCGCCGTTTGCATTCCGTTTCAGGAAAGAAAAGCCACACTGCCTAAGGTGATTGCTAGAGCCCCCTGCAGGCACCGCTGGGATTCGAACCCAGGATCTCCTGTTTACAAGACAGGCGCTTTGACCAGCTAAGCCACGGCACCTCGCTTCTTCTGGCACTTTGCCTTGGCTAGTATTGTTTGTTAGCAGCTGAGGGGTGGCGCAATGGAGCAACTGCCTGTTGCCCCGGCCCTCTTTTGCTACCGTCGTTTGCATTTCACTTCAGGAAAGAAAAGCCACACTTTCTTTGATGGTGCTCCAGCCCCACCAAAGGCACCGCTGGAATTTCGAAGCCAAGAACTCCGTTTTCCAAGCCACAGCTCCCTGCTGCAGTCATGCATTCGTCCCTGGCCAGTGTTTTTTGGCAGCAGTTGATAAGCGGCACACTGGTGAAATGGCCTACTGAAACTCCCACCCATTTGCACTCAGCTTCAGGAAAGAAAAGCCACGCTCTCCAACGTGATGCTACCACCCCAATAAAGGTACCGCTGGGATTTGAACCCAGGATCTCCTGTTTACGAAACAGGCGCTTTGACCAACTAAGCCACGGCACCCTTGTAGAGCTGTGCGTTTGCCCCGGCCAGTGTGCTTTGTCAGCAACTGGTGGGTGGCACACAGGAGAAACTGCCTGCTGTTCCGCTTTTGGAAATTAAAGCCACACTCTCGAAGACGATTGTACAACCCTGCCCGAGACTCCGATGGGATTTGTACTCAGGACCTCCCGCTGACCAGACAGGTGCTTTATCCAGCTAAGTCACGGCACCCGGTCGTGAGACACATGGATTCACCCTGGTGAAACTACATGCTGCCCTGGCCAACCCAGAATCTCAAGATAGGAAGGTTGACAAGCCACGGCACCTCTTTGCTGTGGTGCATCAGAAGGTCGCGCTTATCTTGGAAAAGGGAGCTGAAGGTTGAATCCTGACCAGCGACAGATGAGTGAACAAGGAAGGCACTGCTGGGATTCGAACCCAGGATCTCCTGTTTACTAGACAGGCGCTTTAACCAACTAAGCCACAGCGCCTGTGGGCTTGTGCTGAGCAATGTTGCGAAGTCAGAAAGGATGGTTTGGAAACGGAATTGCAGCTCCTACTTCACAGCTTGTCTCGGTCCAATCGATGTGAGGTCGCCTTCCTGTCCGAAACAGAGGCCACAGAGCAATGTTTTCATGACAGCTGAATCAGGGTGGTCAGGAAGTCTCGGTGTTTGTTGGCCGAGCGGCCTTAAGAAAGGCAAATGAAACGACTCTGGTGGGACTCAAACCCACAACCTTTGAATCACCTCATGTGGCAGTCTAGAAGTCCAATGCGCTATCCATTGCGCCACAGAGCCTGTTGTCACGGCTCGCCGAGCCATGTGAAGGTTTTAGCAAAGCAGCCTACTGAAAGCAAGGTCGCTTGATTTCAGCTTTTTACAAGACAGGCACTTTGACCAGCTAAGCCATGGCACCTCATTTGCATGCCGCGCTATCCTTGATATAGCCACAACCTGTGAATCTCCTCATCTGTCAGAGTAGAAGTCCATTGCTCCAGCGATACTGAATTCTCGCTTGTGAGGGCTTTCAGAATGCAGAAAGGCTCAGCTGGGATTTGTGCCTCTTCACAAGCCACCCTATCCTCCTGCTATCACCCATTCGCCCTGGCCAGTGTTTTTTTGCAGCAGCTGATGAGTGGCGCACTGGTGAATCGGCCTACTGAAACTCCCGCCGCTTGCATTCCGTTTCAGGAAAGAAAAGCCACACTGCCTAAGGTGATTGCTAGAGCCCCTGCAGGCACCGCTGGGATTCGAACCCAGGATCTCCTGTTTACAAGACAGGCGCTTTGACCAGCTAAGCCACGGCACCTCGCTTCTTCTGGCACTTTGCCTTGGCTAGTATTGTTTGTTAGCAGCTGAGGGGTGGCGCAATGGAGCAACTGCCTGTTGCCCCGGCCCTCTTTTGCTACCGTCGTTTGCATTTCACTTCAGGAAAGAAAAGCCACACTTTCTTTGATGGTGCTCCAGCCCCACCAAAGGCACCGCTGGAATTTCAAGCCAAGAACTCCGTTTTCCAAGCCACAGCTCCTGCTGCAGTCATGCATTCGTCCCTGGCCAGTGTTTTTTGGCAGCAGTTGATAAGCGGCACACTGGTGAAATGGCCTACTGAAACTCCCACCCATTTGCACTCAGCTTCAGGAAAGAAAAGCCACGCTCTCCAACGTGATGCTACCACCCCAATAAAGGTACCGCTGGGATTTGAACCCAGGATCTCCTGTTTACGAAACAGGCGCTTTGACCAACTAAGCCACGGCACCCTTGCAGAGCTGTGCGTTTGCCCGGCCAGTGTGCTTTGTCAGCAACTGGTGGGTGGCACACAGGAGAAACTGCCTGCTGTTCCGCTTTTGGAAATTAAAGCCACACTCTCGAAGACGATTCTACAACCCTGCCCGAGACTCCGATGGGATTTGTACTCAGGACCTCCCGTTGACCAGACAGGTGCTTTATCCAGCTAAGTCACGGCACCCGGTCGAGACATGGATTCACCCTGGTGAAACTACATGCTGCCCTGGCCAACCCAGAATCTCAAGATAGGAAGGTTGACAAGCCACGGCACCTCTTTGCTGTGGTGCATCAGAAGGTCGCGCTATCTTGGAAAAGGGAGCTGAAGGTTGAATCCTGACCAGCGACAGATGAGTGAACAAGGAAGGCACTGCTGGGATTCGAACCCAGGATCTCCTGTTTACTAGACAGGCGCTTTAACCAACTAAGCCACAGCGCCTGTGGGCTTGTGCTGAGCAATGTTGCGAAGTCAGAAAGGATGGTTTGGAAACGGAATTGCAGCTCCTACTTCACAGCTTGTCTCGGTCCAATCGATGTGAGGTCGCCTTCCTGTCCGAAACAGAGGCCACAGAGCAATGTTTTCATGACAGCTGAATCAGGGTGGTCAGGAAGTCTCGGTGTTTGTTGGCCGAGCGGCCTTAAGAAAGGCAAAATGAAACGACTCTGGTGGGACTCGAACCCACAACCTTTGAATCACCTCATGTGGCAGTCTAGAAGTCCAATGCGCTATCCATTGCGCCACAGAGCCTGTTGTCACGGCTCGCCGAGCCATGTGAAGGTTTTAGCAAAGCAGCCTACTGAAAGCAAGGTCGCTTGATTTCAGCTTTTTACAAGACAGGCACTTTGACCAGCTAAGCCATGGCACCTCATTTGCATGCCGCGCTATCCTTGATATAGCCACAACCTGTGAATCTCCTCATCTGTCAGAGTAGAAGTCCATTGCTCCAGCGATACTGAATTCTCGCTTGTGAGGGCTTTCAGAATGCAGAAAGGCTCAGCTGGGATTTGTGCCTCTTCACAAGCCACCCTATCCTCCTGCTATCACCCATTCGCCCTGGCCAGTGTTTTTTTGCAGCAGCTGATGAGTGGCGCACTGGTGAATCGGCCTACTGAAAATCCCGCCGTTTGCATTCCGTTTCAGGAAAGAAAAGCCACACTGCCTAAGGTGATTGCTAGAGCCCCCTGCAGGCACCGCTGGGATTCGAACCCAGGATCTCCTGTTTACAAGACAGGCGCTTTGACCAGCTAAGCCACGGCACCTCGCTTCTTCTGGCACTTTGCCTTGGCTAGTATTGTTTGTTAGCAGCTGAGGGGTGGCGCAATGGAGCAACTGCCTGTTGCCCCGGCCCTCTTTTTGCTACCGTCGTTTGCATTTCACTTCAGGAAAGAAAAGCCACACTTTCTTTGATGGTGCTCCAGCCCCACCAAAGGCACCGCTGGAATTTCGAAGCCAAGAACTCCGTTTTCCAAGCCACAGCTCCCTGCTGCAGTCATGCATTCGTCCCTGGCCAGTGTTTTTTGGCAGCAGTTGATAAGCGGCACACTGGTGAAATGGCCTACTGAAACTCCCACCCATTTGCACTCAGCTTCAGGAAAGAAAAGCCACGCTCTCCAACGTGATGCTACCACCCCAATAAAGGTACCGCTGGGATTTGAACCCAGGATCTCCTGTTTACGAAACAGGCGCTTTGACCAACTAAGCCACGGCACCCTTGCAGAGCTGTGCGTTTGCCCCGGCCAGTGTGCTTTGTCAGCAACTGGTGGGTGGCACACAGGAGAAACTGCCTGCTGTTCCGCTTTTGGAAATTAAAGCCACACTCTCGAAGACGATTCTACAACCCTGCCCGAGACTCCGATGGGATTTGTACTCAGGACCTCCCGTTGACCAGACAGGTGCTTTATCCAGCTAAGTCACGGCACCGGTCGTGAGACATGGATTCACCCTGGTGAAACTACATGCTGCCCTGGCCAACCCAGAATCTCAAGATAGGAAGGTTGACAAGCCACGGCACCTCTTTGCTGTGGTGCATCAGAAGGTCGCGCTATCTTGGAAAAGGGAGCTGAAGGTTGAATCCTGACCAGCGACAGATGAGTGAACAAGGAAGGCACTGCTGGGATTCGAACCCAGGATCTCCTGTTTACTAGACAGGCGCTTTAACCAACTAAGCCACAGCGCCTGTGGGCTTGTGCTGAGCAATGTTGCGAAGTCAGAAAGGATGGTTTGGAAACGGAATTGCAGCTCCTACTTCACAGCTTGTCTCGGTCCAATCGATGTGAGGTCGCCTTCCTGTCCGAAACAGAGGCCACAGAGCAATGTTTTCATGACAGCTGAATCAGGGTGGTCAGGAAGTCTCGGTGTTTGTTGGCCGAGCGGCCTTAAGAAAGGCAAAATGAAACGACTCTGGTGGGACTCGAACCCACAACCTTTGAATCACCTCATGTGGCAGTCTAGAAGTCCAATGCGCTATCCATTGCGCCACAGAGCCTGTTGTCACGGCTCGCGAGCCATGTGAAGGTTTTAGCAAAGCAGCCTACTGAAAGCAAGGTCGCTTGATTTCAGCTTTTTACAAGACAGGCACTTTGACCAGCTAAGCCATGGCACCTCATTTGCATGCCGCGCTATCCTTGATATAGCCACAACCTGTGAATCTCCTCATCTGTCAGAGTAGAAGTCCATTGCTCCAGCGATACTGAATTCTCGCTTGTGAGGGCTTTCAGAATGCAGAAAGGCTCAGCTGGGATTTGTGCCTCTTCACAAGCCACCCTATCCTCCTGCTATCACCCATTCGCCCTGGCCAGTGTTTTTTGCAGCAGCTGATGAGTGGCGCACTGGTGAATCGGCCTACTGAAACTCCCGCCGCTTGCATTCCGTTTCAGGAAAGAAAAGCCACACTGCCTAAGGTGATTGCTAGAGCCCCTGCAGGCACCGCTGGGATTCGAACCCAGGATCTCCTGTTTACAAGACAGGCGCTTTGACCAGCTAAGCCACGGCACCTCGCTTCTTCTGGCACTTTGCCTTGGCTAGTATTGTTTGTTAGCAGCTGAGGGTGGCGCAATGGAGCAACTGCCTGTTGCCCCGGCCTCTTTTTGCTACCGTCGTTTGCATTTCACTTCAGGAAAGAAAAGCCACACTTTCTTTGATGGTGCTCCAGCCCCACCAAAGGCACCGCTGGAATTTCGGCCAAGAACTCCGTTTTCCAAGCCACAGCTCCCTGCTGCAGTCATGCATTCGTCCCTGGCCAGTGTTTTTGGCAGCAGTTGATAAGCGGCACACTGGTGAAATGGCCTACTGAAACTCCCACCCATTTGCACTCAGCTTCAGGAAAGAAAAGCCACGCTCTCCAACGTGATGCTACCACCCCAATAAAGGTACCGCTGGGATTTGAACCCAGGATCTCCTGTTTACGAAACAGGCGCTTTGACCAACTAAGCCACGGCACCCTTGCAGAGCTGTGCGTTGCCCGGCCAGTGTGCTTTGTCAGCAACTGGTGGGTGGCACACAGGAGAAACTGCCTGCTGTTCCGCTTTTGAAATTAAAGCCACACTCTCGAAGACGATTCTACAACCCTGCCCGAGACTCCGATGGGATTTGTACTCAGGACCTCCCGTTGACCAGACAGGTGCTTTATCCAGCTAAGTCACGGCACCCGGTCGTAGACATGGATTCACCCTGGTGAAACTACATGCTGCCCTGGCCAACCCAGAATCTCAAGATAGGAAGGTTGACAAGCCACGGCACCTCTTTGCTGTGGTGCATCAGAAGGTCGCGCTATCTTGGAAAAGGGAGCTGAAGGTTGAATCCTGACCAGCGACAGATGAGTGAACAAGGAAGGCACTGCTGGGATTCGAACCCAGGATCTCCTGTTTACTAGACAGGCGCTTTAACCAACTAAGCCACAGCGCCTGTGGGCTTGTGCTGAGCAATGTTGCGAAGTCAGAAAGGATGGTTTGGAAACGGAATTGCAGCTCCTACTTCACAGCTTGTCTCGGTCCAATCGATGTGAGGTCGCCTTCCTGTCCGAAACAGAGGCCACAGAGCAATGTTTTCATGACAGCTGAATCAGGGTGGTCAGGAAGTCTCGGTGTTTGTTGGCCGAGCGGCCTTAAGAAAGGCAAAATGAAACGACTCTGGTGGGACTCGAACCCACAACCTTTGAATCACCTCATGTGGCAGTCTAGAAGTCCAATGCGCTATCCATTGCGCCACAGAGCCTGTTGTCACGGCTCGCCGAGCCATGTGAAGGTTTTAGCAAAGCAGCCTACTGAAAGCAAGGTCGCTTGATTTCAGCTTTTTACAAGACAGGCACTTTGACCAGCTAAGCCATGGCACCTCATTTGCATGCCGCGCTATCCTTGATATAGCCACAACCTGTGAATCTCCTCATCTGTCAGAGTAGAAGTCCATTGCTCCAGCGATACTGAATTCTCGCTTGTGAGGGCTTTCAGAATGCAGAAAGGCTCAGCTGGGATTTGTGCCTCTTCACAAGCCACCCTATCCTCCTGCTATCACCCATTCGCCCTGGCCAGTGTCTTTTTGCAGCAGCTGATGAGTGGCGCACTGGTGAATCGGCCTACTGAAACTCCCGCCGTTTGCATTCCGTTTCAGGAAAGAAAAGCCACACTGCCTAAGGTGATTGCTAGAGCCCCCTGCAGGCACCGCTGGGATTCGAACCCAGGATCTCCTGTTTACAAGACAGGCGCTTTGACCAGCTAAGCCACGGCACCTCGCTTCTTCTGGCACTTTGCCTTGGCTAGTATTGTTTGTTAGCAGCTGAGGGGTGGCGCAATGGAGCAACTGCCTGTTGCCCCGGCCCTCTTTTTGCTACCGTCGTTTGCATTTCACTTCAGGAAAGAAAAGCCACACTTTCTTTGATGGTGCTCCAGCCCCACCAAAGGCACCGCTGGAATTTCGAAGCCAAGAACTCCGTTTTCCAAGCCACAGCTCCTGCTGCAGTCATGCATTCGTCCCTGGCCAGTGTTTTTTGGCAGCAGTTGATAAGCGGCACACTGGTGAAATGGCCTACTGAAACTCCCACCCATTTGCACTCAGCTTCAGGAAAGAAAAGCCACGCTCTCCAACGTGATGCTACCACCCCAATAAAGGTACCGCTGGGATTTGAACCCAGGATCTCCTGTTTACGAAACAGGCGCTTTGACCAACTAAGCCACGGCACCCTTGCAGAGCTGTGCGTTGCCCGCCAGTGTGCTTTGTCAGCAACTGGTGGGTGGCACACAGGAGAAACTGCCTGCTGTTCCGCTTTTGGAAATTAAAGCCACACTCTCGAAGACGATTCTACAACCCTGCCCGAGACTCCGATGGGATTTGTACTCAGGACCTCCCGTTGACCAGACAGGTGCTTTATCCAGCTAAGTCACGGCACCCGGTCGTAGACATGGATTCACCCTGGTGAAACTACATGCTGCCCTGGCCAACCCAGAATCTCAAGATAGGAAGGTTGACAAGCCACGGCACCTCTTTGCTGTGGTGCATCAGAAGGTCGCGCTATCTTGGAAAAGGGAGCTGAAGGTTGAATCCTGACCAGCGACAGATGAGTGAACAAGGAAGGCACTGCTGGGATTCGAACCCAGGATCTCCTGTTTACTAGACAGGCGCTTTAACTAACTAAGCCACAGCGCCTGTGGGCTTGTGCTGAGCAATGTTGCGAAGTCAGAAAGGATGGTTTGGAAACGGAATTGCAGCTCCTACTTCACAGCTTGTCTCGGTCCAATCGATGTGAGGTCGCCTTCCTGTCCGAAACAGAGGCCACAGAGCAATGTTTTCATGACAGCTGAATCAGGGTGGTCAGGAAGTCTCGGTGTTTGTTGGCCGAGCGGCCTTAAGAAAGGCAAAATGAAACGACTCTGGTGGGACTCGAACCCACAACCTTTGAATCACCTCATGTGGCAGTCTAGAAGTCCAATGCGCTATCCATTGCGCCACAGAGCCTGTTGTCACGGCTCGCCGAGCCATGTGAAGGTTTTAGCAAAGCAGCCTACTGAAAGCAAGGTCGCTTGATTTCAGCTTTTACAAGACAGGCACTTTGACCAGCTAAGCCATGGCACCTCATTTGCATGCCGCTATCCTTGATATAGCCACAACCTGTGAATCTCCTCATCTGTCAGAGTAGAAGTCCATTGCTCCAGCGATACTGAATTCTCGCTTGTGAGGGCTTTCAGAATGCAGAAAGGCTCAGCTGGGATTTGTGCCTCTTCACAAGCCACCCTATCCTCCTGCTATCACCCATTCGCCCTGGCCAGTGTTTTTTTGCAGCAGCTGATGAGTGGCGCACTGGTGAATCGGCCTACTGAAACTCCCGCCGCTTTGCATTCCGCTTCAGGAAAGAAAAGCCACACTGCCTAAGGTGATTGCTAGAGCCCCCTGCAGGCACCGCTGGGATTCGAACCCAGGATCTCCTGTTTACAAGACAGGCGCTTTGACCAGCTAAGCCACGGCACCTCGCTTCTTCTGGCACTTTGCCTTGGCTAGTATTGTTTGTTAGCAGCTGAGGGGTGGCGCAATGGAGCAACTGCCTGTTGCCCCGGCCCTCTTTTTGCTACCGTCGTTTGCATTTCACTTCAGGAAAGAAAAGCCACACTTTCTTTGATGGTGCTCCAGCCCCACCAAAGGCACCGCTGGAATTTCGAAGCCAAGAACTCCGTTTTCAAGCCACAGCTCCCTGCTGCAGTCATGCATTCGTCCCTGGCCAGTGTTTTTGGCAGCAGTTGATAAGCGGCACTGGTGAAATGGCCTACTGAAACTCCCACCCATTTGCACTCAGCTTCAGGAAAGAAAAGCCACGCTCTCCAACGTGATGCTACCACCCCAATAAAGGTACCGCTGGGATTTGAACCCAGGATCTCCTGTTTACGAAACAGGCGCTTTGACCAACTAAGCCACGGCACCCTTGCAGAGCTGTGCGTTTGCCCCGGCCAGTGTGCTTTGTCAGCAACTGGTGGGTGGCACACAGGAGAAACTGCCTGCTGTTCCGCTTTTGGAAATTAAAGCCACACTCTCGAAGACGATTCTACAACCCTGCCCGAGACTCCGATGGGATTTGTACTCAGGACCTCCCGTTGACCAGACAGGTGCTTTATCCAGCTAAGTCACGGCACCCGGTCGTAGACATGGATTCACCCTGGTGAAACTACATGCTGCCCTGGCCAACCCAGAATCTCAAGATAGGAAGGTTGACAAGCCACACACCTCTTTGCTGTGGTGCATCAGAAGGTCGCGCTATCTTGGAAAAGGGAGCTGAAGGTTGAATCCTGACCAGCGACAGATGAGTGAACAAGGAAGGCACTGCTGGGATTCGAACCCAGGATCTCCTGTTTACTAGACAGGCGCTTTAACCAACTAAGCCACAGCGCCTGTGGGCTTGTGCTGAGCAATGTTGCGAAGTCAGAAAGGATGGTTTGGAAACGGAATTGCAGCTCCTACTTCACAGCTTGTCTCGGTCCAATCGATGTGAGGTCGCCTTCCTGTCCGAAACAGAGGCCACAGAGCAATGTTTTCATGACAGCTGAATCAGGGTGGTCAGGAAGTCTCGGTGTTTGTTGGCCGAGCGGCCTTAAGAAAGGCAAAATGAAACGACTCTGGTGGGACTCGAACCCACAACCTTTGAATCACCTCATGTGGCAGTCTAGAAGTCCAATGCGCTATCCATTGCGCCACAGAGCCTGTTGTCACGGCTCGCGCGAGCCATGTGAAGGTTTTAGCAAAGCAGCCTACTGAAAGCAAGGTCGCTTGATTTCAGCTTTTACAAGACAGGCACTTTGACCAGCTAAGCCATGGCACCTCATTTGCATGCCGCGCTATCCTTGATATAGCCACAACCTGTGAATCTCCTCATCTGTCAGAGTAGAAGTCCATTGCTCCAGCGATACTGAATTCTCGCCAGTGAGGGCTTTCAGAATGCAGAAAGGCTCAGCTGGGATTTGTGCCTCTTCACAAGCCACCCTATCCTCCTGCTATCACCCATTCGCCCTGGCCAGTGTTTTTTGCAGCAGCTGATGAGTGGCGCACTGGTGAATCGGCCTACTGAAACTCCCGCCGCTTGCATTCCGCTTCAGGAAAGAAAAGCCACACTGCCTAAGGTGATTGCTAGAGCCCCTGCAGGCACCGCTGGGATTCGAACCCAGGATCTCCTGTTTACAAGACAGGCGCTTTGACCAGCTAAGCCACGGCACCTCGCTTCTTCTGGCACTTTGCCTTGGCTAGTATTGTTTGTTAGCAGCTGAGGGGTGGCGCAATGGAGCAACTGCCTGTTGCCCCGGCCTCTTTTTGCTACCGTCGTTTGCATTTCACTTCAGGAAAGAAAAGCCACACTTTCTTTGATGGTGCTCCAGCCCCACCAAAGGCACCGCTGGAATTTCAAGCCAAGAACTCCGTTTTCCAAGCCACAGCTCCTGCTGCAGTCATGCATTCGTCCCTGGCCAGTGTTTTTTGGCAGCAGTTGATAAGCGGCACACTGGTGAAATGGCCTACTGAAACTCCCACCCATTTGCACTCAGCTTCAGGAAAGAAAAGCCACGCTCTCCAACGTGATGCTACCACCCCAATAAAGGTACCGCTGGGATTTGAACCCAGGATCTCCTGTTTACTAAACAGGCGCTTTGACCAACTAAGCCACGGCACCCTTGCAGAGCTGTGCGTTTGCTCCCGCCAGTGTGCTTTGTCAGCAACTGGTGGGTGGCACACAGGAGAAACTGCCTGCTGTTCCGCTTTTGGAAATTAAAGCCACACTCTCGAAGACGATTCTACAACCCTGCCCGAGACTCCGATGGGATTTGTACTCAGGACCTCCCGTTGACCAGACAGGTGCTTTATCCAGCTAAGTCACGGCACCCGGTCGTGAGACATGGATTCACCCTGGTGAAACTACATGCTGCCCTGGCCAACCCAGAATCTCAAGATAGGAAGGTTGACAAGCCACGGCACCTCTTTGCTGTGGTGCATCAGAAGGTCGCGCTATCTTGGAAAAGGGAGCTGAAGGTTGAATCCTGACCAGCGACAGATGAGTGAACAAGGAAGGCACTGCTGGGATTCGAACCCAGGATCTCCTGTTTACTAGACAGGCGCTTTAACCAACTAAGCCACAGCGCGCCTGTGGGCTTGTGCTGAGCAATGTTGCGAAGTCAGAAAGGATGGTTTGGAAACGGAATTGCAGCTCCTACTTCACAGCTTGTCTCGGTCCAATCGATGTGAGGTCGCCTTCCTGTCCGAAACAGAGGCCACAGAGCAATGTTTTCATGACAGCTGAATCAGGGTGGTCAGGAAGTCTCGGTGTTTGTTGGCCGAGCGGCCTTAAGAAAGGCAAAATGAAACGACTCTGGTGGGACTCGAACCCACAACCTTTGAATCACCTCATGTGGCAGTCTAGAAGTCCAATGCGCTATCCATTGCGCCACAGAGCCTGTTGTCACGGCTCGCCGAGCCATGTGAAGGTTTTAGCAAAGCAGCCTACTGAAAGCAAGGTCGCTTGATTTCAGCTTTTTACAAGACAGGCACTTTGACCAGCTAAGCCATGGCACCTCATTTGCATGCCGCGCTATCCTTGATATAGCCACAACCTGTGAATCTCCTCATCTGTCAGAGTAGAAGTCCATTGCTCCAGCGATACTGAATTCTCGCTTGTGAGGGCTTTCAGAATGCAGAAAGGCTCAGCTGGGATTTGTGCCTCTTCACAAGCCACCCTATCCTCCTGCTATCACCCATTCGCCCTGGCCAGTGTTTTTTTTTCAGCAGCTGATGAGTGGCGCACTGGTGAATCGGCCTACTGAAAATCCCGCCGCTTGCATTCCGTTTCAGGAAAGAAAAGCCACACTGCCTAAGGTGATTGCTAGAGCCCCTGCAGGCACCGCTGGGATTCGAACCCAGGATCTCCTGTTTACAAGACAGGCGCTTTGACCAGCTAAGCCACGGCACCTCGCTTCTTCTGGCACTTTGCCTTGGCTAGTATTGTTTGTTAGCAGCTGAGGGTGGCGCAATGGAGCAACTGCCTGTTGCCCCGCCCTCTTTTTGCTACCGTCGCTTGCATTTCACTTCAGGAAAGAAAAGCCACACTTTCTTTGATGGTGCTCCAGCCCCACCAAAGGCACCGCTGGAATTTCAAGCCAAGAACTCCGTTTTCCAAGCCACAGCTCCTGCTGCAGTCATGCATTCGTCCCTGGCCAGTGTTTTTGGCAGCAGTTGATAAGCGGCACACTGGTGAAATGGCCTACTGAAACTCCCACCCATTTGCACTCAGCTTCAGGAAAGAAAAGCCACGCTCTCCAACGTGATGCTACCACCCCAATAAAGGTACCGCTGGGATTTGAACCCAGGATCTCCTGTTTACGAAACAGGCGCTTTGACCAACTAAGCCACGGCACCTTGCAGAGCTGTGCGTTTGCCCGGCCAGTGTGCTTTGTCAGCAACTGGTGGGTGGCACACAGGAGAAACTGCCTGCTGTTCCGCTTTTGGAAATTAAAGCCACACTCTCGACGATTCGATTCTACAACCCTGCCCGAGACTCCGATGGGATTTGTACTCAGGACCTCCCGCTGACCAGACAGGTGCTTTATCCAGCTAAGTCACGGCACCCGGTCGTGAGACATGGATTCACCCTGGTGAAACTACATGCTGCCCTGGCCAACCCAGAATCTCAAGATAGGAAGGTTGACAAGCCACGGCACCTCTTTGCTGTGGTGCATCAGAAGGTCGCGCTATCTTGGAAAAGGGAGCTGAAGGTTGAATCCTGACCAGCGACAGATGAGTGAACAAGGAAGGCACTGCTGGGATTCGAACCCAGGATCTCCTGTTTACTAGACAGGCGCTTTAACCAACTAAGCCACAGCGCCTGTGGGCTTGTGCTGAGCAATGTTGCGAAGTCAGAAAGGATGGTTTGGAAACGGAATTGCAGCTCCTACTTCACAGCTTGTCTCGGTCCAATCGATGTGAGGTCGCCTTCCTGTCCGAAACAGAGGCCACAGAGCAATGTTTTCATGACAGCTGAATCAGGGTGGTCAGGAAGTCTCGGTGTTTGTTGGCCGAGCGGCCTTAAGAAAGGCAAAATGAAACGACTCTGGTGGGACTCAAACCCACAACCTTTGAATCACCTCATGTGGCAGTCTAGAAGTCCAATGCGCTATCCATTGCGCCACAGAGCCTGTTGTCACGGCTCGCCGAGCCATGTGAAGGTTTTAGCAAAGCAGCCTACTGAAAGCAAGGTCGCTTGATTTCAGCTTTTACAAGACAGGCACTTTGACCAGCTAAGCCATGGCACCTCATTTGCATGCCGCGCTATCCTTGATATAGCCACAACCTGTGAATCTCCTCATCTGTCAGAGTAGAAGTCCATTGCTCCAGCGATACTGAATTCTCGCTTGTGAGGGCTTTCAGAATGCAGAAAGGCTCAGCTGGGATTTGTGCCTCTTCACAAGCCACCCTATCCTCCTGCTATCACCCATTCGCCCTGGCCAGTGTTTTTTTGCAGCAGCTGATGAGTGGCGCACTGGTGAATCGGCCTACTGAAAATCCCGCCGTTTGCATTCCGTTTCAGGAAAGAAAAGCCACACTGCCTAAGGTGATTGCTAGAGCCCCTGCAGGCACCGCTGGGATTCGAACCCAGGATCTCCTGTTTACAAGACAGGCGCTTTGACCAGCTAAGCCACGGCACCTCGCTTCTTCTGGCACTTTGCCTTGGCTAGTATTGTTTGTTAGCAGCTGAGGGTGGCGCAATGGAGCAACTGCCTGTTGCCCCGGCCCTCTTTTTGCTACCGCTGCTTGCATTTCACTTCAGGAAAGAAAAGCCACACTTTCTTTGATGGTGCTCCAGCCCCACCAAAGGCACCGCTGGAATTTCGGCCAAGAACTCCGCTTTCCAAGCCACAGCTCCCTGCTGCAGTCATGCATTCGTCCCTGGCCAGTGTTTTTGGCAGCAGTTGATAAGCGCACACTGGTGAAATGGCCTACTGAAACTCCCACCCATTTGCACTCAGCTTCAGGAAAGAAAAGCCACGCTCTCCAACGTGATGCTACCACCCCAATAAAGGTACCGCTGGGATTTGAACCCAGGATCTCCTGTTTACGAAACAGGCGCTTTGACCAACTAAGCCACGGCACCCTTGTAGAGCTGTGCGTTTGCCCCGGCCAGTGTGCTTTGTCAGCAACTGGTGGGTGGCACACAGGAGAAACTGCCTGCTGTTCCGCTTTTGGAAATTAAAGCCACACTCTCGAAGACGATTCTACAACCCTGCCTCGAGACTCCGATGGGATTTGTACTCAGGACCTCCCGTTGACCAGACAGGTGCTTTATCCAGCTAAGTCACGGCACCCGGTCGTAGACATGGATTCACCCTGGTGAAACTACATGCTGCCCTGGCCAACCCAGAATCTCAAGATAGGAAGGTTGACAAGCCACGGCACCTCTTTGCTGTGGTGCATCAGAAGGTCGCGCTATCTTGGAAAAGGAGCTGAAGGTTGAATCCTGACCAGCGACAGATGAGTGAACAAGGAAGGCACTGCTGGGATTCAACCCAGGATCTCCTGTTTACTAGACAGGCGCTTTAACCAACTAAGCCACAGCGCCTGTGGGCTTGTGCTGAGCAATGTTGCGAAGTCAGAAAGGATGGTTTGGAAACGGAATTGCAGCTCCTACTTCACAGCTTGTCTCGGTCCAATCGATGTGAGGTCGCCTTCCTGTCCGAAACAGAGGCCACAGAGCAATGTTTTCATGACAGCTGAATCAGGGTGGTCAGGAAGTCTCGGTGTTTGTTGGCCGAGCGGCCTTAAGAAAGGCAAAATGAAACGACTCTGGTGGGACTCGAACCCACAACCTTTGAATCACCTCATGTGGCAGTCTAGAAGTCCAATGCGCTATCCATTGCGCCACAGAGCCTGTTGTCACGGCTCGCCGAGCCATGTGAAGGTTTTAGCAAAGCAGCCTACTGAAAGCAAGGTCGCTTGATTTCAGCTTTTTACAAGACAGGCACTTTGACCAGCTAAGCCATGGCACCTCATTTGCATGCCGCGCTATCCTTGATATAGCCACAACCTGTGAATCTCCTCATCTGTCAGAGTAGAAGTCCATTGCTCCAGCGATACTGAATTCTCGCCAGTGAGGGCTTTCAGAATGCAGAAAGGCTCAGCTGGGATTTGTGCCTCTTCACAAGCCACCCTATCCTCCTGCTATCACCCATTCGCCCTGGCCAGTGTTTTTTGCAGCAGCTGATGAGTGGCGCACTGGTGAATCGGCCTACTGAAACTCCCGCCGCTTGCATTCCGTTTCAGGAAAGAAAAGCCACACTGCCTAAGGTGATTGCTAGAGCCCCCTGCAGGCACCGCTGGGATTCGAACCCAGGATCTCCTGTTTACAAGACAGGCGCTTTGACCAGCTAAGCCACGGCACCTCGCTTCTTCTGGCACTTTGCCTTGGCTAGTATTGTTTGTTAGCAGCTGAGGGTGGCGCATGGAGCAACTGCCTGTTGCCCTGAAGCCTCTTTTTTGCTACCGTCGTTTGCATTTCACTTCAGGAAAGAAAAGCCACACTTTCTTTGATGGTGCTCCAGCCCCACCAAAGGCACCGCTGGAATTTCGAAGCCAAGAACTCCGTTTTCCAAGCCACAGCTCCCTGCTGCAGTCATGCATTCGTCCCTGGCCAGTGTTTTTTGGCAGCAGTTGATAAGCGGCACACTGGTGAAATGGCCTACTGAAACTCCCACCCATTTGCACTCAGCTTCAGGAAAGAAAAGCCACGCTCTCCAACGTGATGCTACCACCCCAATAAAGGTACCGCTGGGATTTGAACCCAGGATCTCCTGTTTACTGAAACAGGCGCTTGACCAACTAAGCCACGGCACCCTTGCAGAGCTGTGCGTTTGCTCGCCAGTGTGCTTTGTCAGCAACTGGTGGGTGGCACACAGGAGAAACTGCCTGCTGTTCCGCTTTTGGAAATTAAAGCCACACTCTCGAAGACGATTCTACAACCCTGCTCGAGACTCCGATGGGATTTGTACTCAGGACCTCCCGTTGACCAGACATGGGTGCTTTATCCAGCTAAGTCACGGCACCTGTCAGTTACATGGATTCACCCTGGTGAAACTACATGCTGCCCTGGCCAACCCAGAATCTCAAGATAGGAAGGTTGACAAGCCACGGCACCTCTTTGCTGTGGTGCATCAGAAGGTCGCGCTATCTTGGAAAAGGGAGCTGAAGGTTGAATCCTGACCAGCGACAGATGAGTGAACAAGGAAGGCACTGCTGGGATTCGAACCCAGGATCTCCTGTTTACTAGACAGGCGCTTTAACCAACTAAGCCACAGCGCCTGTGGGCTTGTGCTGAGCAATGTTGCCCTAAAGTCAGAAAGGATGGTTTGAAACGGGATTGCAGCTCCTACTTCACAGCTTGTCTCGGTCCAATCGATGTGAGGTCGCCTTCCTGTCCGAAACAGAGGCCACAGAGCAATGTTTTCATGACAGCTGAATCAGGGTGGTCAGGAAGTCTCGGTGTTTGTTGGCCGCGCGCCTTAAGAAAGGCAAAATGAAACGACTCTGGTGGGACTCGAACCCACAACCTTTGAATCACCTCATGTGGCAGTCTAGAAGTCCAATGCGCTATCCATTGCGCCACAGAGCCTGTTGTCACGGCTCGCTTGAGCCATGTGAAGGTTTTAGCAAAGCAGCCTACTGAAAGCAAGGTCGCTTGATTTCAGCTTTTTACAAGACAGGCACTTTGACCAGCTAAGCCATGGCACCTCATTTGCATGCCGCTATATCCTGATATAGCCACAACCTGTGAATCTCCATCTGTCAGAGTAGAAGTCCATTGCTCCAGCGATACTGAATTCTCGCCAGAGGGCTTTCAGAATGCAGAAAGGCTCAGCTGGGATTTGTGCCTCTTCACAAGCCACCCTATCCTCCTGCTATCACCCATTCGCCCTGGCCAGTGTTTTTTTGCAGCAGCTGATGAGTGGCGCACTGGTGAATCGCCATCACTGAAAAAACAGCAGCACTCTCGCCGCTTGCATTCCGCTTCAGGAAAGGGGAGCAAACACTGCCTAAGGTGATTGCTAGAGCCCCCTGCAGGCACCGCTGGGATTCAACCCAGGATCTCCTGTTTACAAGACAGGCGCTTTGACCAGCTAAGCCACGGCACCTCGCTTCTTCTGGCACTTTGCCTTGGCTAGGCTATTGTTTGTTAGCAGCTGAGGGTTGGCGCAATGGAGCAACTGCCTGTTGCAGCTAGCCCTGTTTGCTACCGTCCTGTTTGCATTTCACTTCAAAAGAAAAGCCACACTTTCTTTGATGGTGCTTCTGCCCCACCAAAGGCACCGCTGGAATTTCGAAGCCAAGAACTCCGGTTACAAGACAGCGCTTTCGACTACTAACTTCCAAGCCACAGCTCCTGCTGCAGTCATGCATTCGGCCCTGGCCTCCTGTTTACTAGCAGCAGTTGATAAGCGGCACACTGGTGAAATGGCCTACTGAAACTCCTCCCATTTGCACTCAGCTTCAGGAAAGAAAAGCCACGCTTCAGACTTGATGCTACCAATACAATAAAGGTACCGCTGGGATTTGAACCCAGGATCTCCTGTTTACTGAAACAGGCGCTTTGACCAACTAAGCCACGGCACCCTTGCAGAGCTGTCGCTTGCCACTACCAGTGTGCTTTGTCAGCAACTGGTGGGTGGCACACAGGAGAAACTGCCTGCTTAAATGAGGGAAATTAAAGCCACACTCTCAAGACGATTCTACAACCCTGCCAAAACTCCGATGGGATTTGTACTCAGGACCTCCTTGACCAGACAGGTGCTTTATCCAGCTAAGTCACGGCACCTGATCGATATGCAAGACATGGATTCACCCTGGTGAAACTACATTCTGCCCTGGCCAACCCAGAATCTCAAGATAGCAAGGTTGATGACAAGCCACGGCACCTCTTTTGCTGTGGTGCATCAGAAGGTCGCGCTATCTTGCAAAAGGGAGCTGAAGGTTCTCCTGACCAGCGACAGATGAGTGAACAAGGAAGTACTGCTGGGATTCGAACCCAGGATCTCCTGTTTACTAGACAGGCGCTTTAACCAACTAAGCCACAGCGCCTGTGGGCTTGTGCTTTAGCAATGCAAGGGTTCCAGAAGGCACCGCTTGGAACGGAATTGCAGGATCTCCTACTTCACAAGCTTGTCTCGGTCCAATCGATTTCAGGTCGCCTTCCTGTCCGGCGTTTTAGCCACAGAGCAATGTTTTCATGACAACTGAATCAGGTTGGTCAGCTAGTCTCTGTGTTTGTTGGCCATGTAGCCTTAAGAAATGCAAAAAGAGACGACTCTGGTGGGACTCAGACCCACAACCTTTGAATGGCCTCATGTGGCAGTCTAGAAGTCCAATGCGCTATCCATTGCGCCACAGAGCCTGTTGGCACGTTTTGCTGAGCCATGTGAAGGTCTTGCAATTCAGCCTACTGAAAGCAAGGTTGCTTATTTCAGCTTTGACAAGACAGGCACTTTGACCAGCTCGTCCATTAAAAAAAAGAGACAACAGCACTGCCAGGCTCCCCTGCTATATCTGATATAGCCACAACCTCAGAATCTCACATCTGTCAGGCAGACCATTGCACCAGCGATTTGAATTCCCAGGAGGGCTCCTGTTTGCAGAAACAGGCAGCTGGGATTTGTGCCTCTTCACAAGCACCCTATCCTCCTGCTATCACCCATTCGCCCTGGCCAGTGTTTTTGCAGCAGCTGATGAGTAAGAAAAACTTTGAATCGGCCTACTGAAACTCCCGCCGTTTGCATTCCGTTTCAGGAAAGAAAAGCCACACTGCCTTCTTGATTGCTAGAGCTGATAAGGCACCGCTGCTGGGATTCGAACCCAGGATCTCCTGTTTACAAGACAGGCGCTTTGACCAGCTAAGCCACGGCACCCTCGCTTCTTCTGGGGCTGGCCTTGTTTTTGCCAGTTTGCTAAGAGTTTGAATTACAACTGATTAAGAGCAACTGCCTGTTAGCCTCTGTGTTTGTTATTTTCTGAGTTTATTTCAATTCTGACAAAACCACACTTTCTTTTCTGATGGTGCTTCAGCCCCTTAGGCACCGCTGGAATTTCTATCCCGTTTATAAAGGACAGCTCCCAGCTAGCCTCTCTGCATTCGTCCTGGCAGTGTTTTTGGCAGCAGTTGATAAGGCACAGACAATGGCCTGGCTCCCTCCCACCCATTTGCACTCAGGACTTCAGAAGAAAAGATTCCACGCTCTCCAACGTGATGACAACCATCCCCAATAAAGGTACCGCTGGGATTTGAACCCAGGATCTCCTGTTTACTAAACAGGCGCTTTAACCAACTAAGCCACGGTGCACCAAGCTTTGCAGAGCTGTTCACTTAGTTCTGCTTAGCACGCTCTGATGACAAGCCATCAGGTCGCTTTAAATAAAACAACAGCACTCTGGGATTCCCTGCTATATCTGTATAGGGACCAAACTCAAATTCTTAAGGCAGACAAGGCACCGCTGGGACTTCGAACCCAGGATCTCCTGTTTACAAGACAGGTGCTTTGACCGGCTAGACCAGACGGCACTTTATCCCACTGGCACAGGCTGGCGTTCTTTGCCAGCAGCTAAGAGTTTGAATTACAACTGATTAAGGGTGGCCAGCTAGCTCTGTTTGAAAAATTCAGACATCATGGTTTTGGCCTTCTGCCTTACCATACCATGCTATCCCTTTGTAGAGGATAGAACTCAGACTCGACTTTCTTTAGGCAGACAAGAGATCCCAAAGGCACCGCTGGGATTCGAACCCAGGATCTCCTGTTTACTAGACAGGCGCTTTAACCAACTAAGCCACGGCGCCAAGCCTAGTGTTTGTGCAGTTCACTTAGAACGCTTTGATGACAAGCCATCAGGTCGTCCGGTTAAAAAACTTACCAAACTCTCAGGCTCCGCTGTCCAAAGTCTTCGAACCCAGGATCTCCTGTTCACAAGACAAAGGTTTCAAAGGTTTTTCAACGCTCCTGTCGAAACATGGGCACACGTTCTTAGCCAGCTGCTAAGAGTTTGAATTACAACCGAATAAGGTGGCCAGCTAGCCTCTGTGTTTGTTGGCCATGTAGCCCTAGAGAAATGCCAAAAGAGACGACTCTGGTGGGACTCGAACACACAACCTTTGAATGGCCACAACGGGCAGTCTAGAAGTCCAATGCACTATCCATTGCGCCACAGAGCCCATTGGCTGGTTTTGCTGAGCCAGGTGAAGGTCTTGCATTCTGCTTTGCGCAGTTTTCTTAGCACGCTCTGATGACAAGCCATCAGGTCGCCCAGTTAAAAAAACAACAGCACTCTCAGGCTCCCTGCTATATCTGTGTAGGGGACCAAACTCAGATTCTCACATTCTTAAGGCAGACAAGGCACCGCTGGGATTTGAATCCAGGATCTCCTGTTTACGAGCAGACAGGCGCGTTGAACGGCTAAGCCACGAGCACCCTCTGCCATTGGCACGGGCTGGCATTTTTTTGCCAGCAGCTAAGAGTTTGAATTACAACTGAATAAGCCTGGCCATGCTTGCCTCTGTTTTTGTTATTTTCAGAGCTGAGAGACTTGAAAACCGCTGGGACAACACGGATTTGGCCTTCTGCCTTACCATACCATGCTATCCCTTCTGTAGAGGACAGAACTAAGATTCGCACAGTCTTTAGGCAGAAAGATCCTAAGGTCCCTGGCCATCTGAACCCAGGATCTCCTGTTTACTAACCCAGGATCCACGTCACAAGCCTTATGTTTGTGCAGGCGCCCCAACACTCACAGGTGTAACTAAGATGTAAAATGCACGGCGCTGCCAAGTGTTTGTGCAGTTCAAGCACGCTTTGATTTACAAGCCATCAGGTCCCGGTTAAAAGACTTACTAAACTCTCAGGCTCAGGCTGTCCAAAGACTACGCGCAGAGAGGTACCGCTTGAAATCATTCCCAGGATCCCCTGTTTAGAAGACAGGCACTTTAACCAACTAATACATGGTCCGACCTCAGAAAACACATTCTTTAGGCATACAAGGTTTCCCAAAGGCACCGCTGGATTCGAACCCAGGATCTCCTGTTCACAAGACAAAGGTTTCAAAGGCCATGAAGCTCTAAAGAAATGCCAAAAGGGACGACTCTGGTGGGGCTCAAACCCACAACCTTTGAATGGCCTCAACGGGCAGTCTAGAAGTCCAATCCATCCATTGCGCCACAGCCCCTAGGAGTCCAATGCGCTTCCATTGCTGGCCAACGGGCAGTCTAGAAGTCCAATGCGCTATGCGCCAAGGTTTTGCTGGTTTTGCAGGTGAAGGTCTTGCATTCTGCTTTCTGCTCAGACTCACACTTTGTTTAGACAGACATGGGATCCCAAGGCACTGCTGGGATTCGAACCCAGGATCTCCTGTTTACTAGACAGGAGCTTTGACCGGCTAAGCCACAGCACCCTGCGCCACTGGCACGGGCTGATGTTTTTTGCCAGCAGCTAAGAGTTTGAATTACAACTGATTAAGGGAGGCCGGCTTGCCTCTGTTTTTGTTATTTTCAGAGCTGAGAGACTTGAAAAATTTCAGACAACACGGTTTTGGCCTTCTGCCTTACCATACCATGCTATCCCTTTATAGAGGATAAAACTCAGACTCGCACTTTCTTTAGGCAGACAAGGGATCCCAAGGCACCGCTGGGATTCGAACCCAGGATCTCCTGTTTACTAGACAGGCGCTTTAACCAACTAAGCCACGGCGCCAAGCCTAGTGTTTGTGCAGTTCACTTAGAACGCTTTGATGACAAGCCATCAGGTCGTCCGGTTAAAAAACTTACCAAACTCTCAGGCTCCGCTGTCCAAAGTCTTCGAACCCAGGATCTCCTGTTCACAAGACAAAGGTTTCAAAGGTTTTTCAACGCTCCTGCGTTGGCATGGGCCGGCGTTCTTAGCCAGCTGCTAAGAGTTTGAATTACAACCGAATAAGGTTGGCCAGCTAGCCTCTGTGTTTGTTGGCCATGTAGCCCTAGAGAAATGCCAAAAGAGACAACTCTGGTGGGACTCGAACCCACAACCTTTGAATGGCCACAACGGGCAGTCTAGAAGTCCAATGCGCTATCCATTGCGCCACAGAGCCCATTGGCGGGTTTTGCTGAGCCAGGTGAAGGTCTTGCATTCTGCTTTGCGCAGTTTGCTTAGAACGCTCTGATGACAAGCCATCAGGTCGTCCGGTTAAAAAAAACAACAGCACTCTCAGGCTCCCCTGCTATATCTGTATAGGGGACCAAACTCAGATTCTCACATTCTTAAGGCAGACAAGGCACCGCTGGGATTCGAACCCAGGATCTCCTGTTTACGAGACAGGCGCTTTGACCGGCTAAGCCACGGCACCCTCTGCCATTGGCACGGGCTGGCATTCTTTGCCAGCAGCTAAGAGTTTGAATTACAACTGAATAAGGGTGGCCGGCTTGCCTCTGTTTTTGTTATTTTCAGAGCTGAGAGACTTGAAAAATTTCAGACAACACGGTTTTGGCCTTCTGCCTTACCATACCATGCTATCCCTTTGTAGAGGATAGAACTCAGAATCGCACTTTCTTTAGGCAGACAAGGGATCCCAAGGCACTGCTGGGATTCGAACCCAGGATCTCCTGTTTACTAGACAGGAGCTTTGACCGGCTAAGCTACAGAACCCTGCGCCACTGGCACGGGCTGACGTTTTTTGCCAGCAGCTAAGAGTTTGAATTACAACTGATTAAGGGAGGCCAGCTAGCCTCTGTGTTTGTTATTTTCTGGGTTTTAAAAATATTTAGACAACACGGTTTTGGCCTTCTGCCTTACCATACCATGCTATCCCTTTGTAGAGGACAGAACTAAGATTCGCACATTCTTTAGGCAGACAACGGATCCCAAAGGCACCTCTGGGATTCGAACCCAGGATTACTAGACAGACGCTTTAACCAACTAAGCCACGGCACCAAGCCAAGTGTTTGTGCAGTTCACTTAGCACGCTTTGATGACAAGCCATCAGGTCTTCCGGTTCAAAAAAACCACAGCACTCTGAGGCTCTCCTGTCCAACAAAGATGCGACAGAGAGGTACTGCTTGGAATCATTCCCAGGATCCCCTGTTTAGAAGACAGGCACTCTAACCAACTAACGGTCCGACCTCAGAAAAACACATTCCTTAGGCATACAAGGTTTCCCAAAGGCACCGCTGGGATTCGAACCCAGGATCTCCTGTTCACAAGACAAAGGTTTCAAAGGTTTTTCAACGCTCCTGCGTTGGCATGGGCCGGCATTCTTAGCCAGCTGCTAAGAGTTTGAATTACAACCGAATAAGGTTGGCCAGCTAGCCTCTGTGTTTGTTGGCCATGTAGCCCTAGAGAAATGCCAAAAGAGACGACTCTGGTGGGACTCGAACCCACAACCTTTGAATGGCCACAACGGGCAGTCTAGAAGTCCAATGCGCTATCCATTGCGCCACAGAGCCCATTGGCTGGTTTTGCTGAGCCAGGTGAAGGTCTTGCATTCTGCTTTGCGCAGTTTGCTTAGCACGCTCTGATGACAAGCCATCAGGTCGTCCGGTTAAAAAAAACAACAGCACTCTCAGGCTCCCCTGCTATATCTGTATAGGGGACCAAACTCAGATTCTCACATTCTTAAGGCAGACAAGGCACCGCTGGGATTTGAACCCAGGATCTCCTGTTTACGAGACAGGCGCTTTGACCGGCTAAGCCACGGCACCCTCTGCCATTGGCACGGGCTGGCATTCTTTGCCAGCAGCTAAGAGTTTGAATTACAACTGAATAAGGGTGGCCAGCTTGCCTCTGTTTTTGTTATTTTCAGAGCTGAGAGACTTGAATAATTTCAGACAACACGGTTTTGGCCTTCTGCTTTACCATACCATACCATGCTATCCCTTTGTAGAGGACAGAACTAAGATTCGCACATTCTTTAGGCAGACAAGGGATCCAAAAGGCACCGCTGGGATTCGAACACAGGATCTCCTGTTTACTAGACAGGCGCTTTAACCAACTAAGCCACGGCGCCAAGCCAAGCTTTTGGGCAGTTCACTTAGCACGCTCTGATGACAAGCCATCAGGTCGTCCGGTTAAATAAAACGACAGCACTCTCAGGCTTCCCTGCTATATCTGCGTAGGGGACCAAACTCAAATTCTTTAGGCAGACAAGGCACCGCTGGGATTCGAACCCAGGATCTCCTGTTTACAAGACAGGCGCTTTGACCGGCTAAGCCACGGCACCCTGCGCCACTGGCACAGGCTGGCGTTCTTTGCCAGCAGCTAAGCGTTTGAATTACAACTGATTAAGGGTGGCCAGCTAGCTCTGTTTGAAAAATTTCAGACAACACGGTTTTGGCCTTCTGCCTTACCATACCATGCCATGCCATGCTATCCCTTTATAGAGGATAGAACTCAGACTCGCACTTTCTTTAGGCAGACAAGGGATCCCAAGGCACCGCTGGGATTCGAACCCTGGATCTCCTGTTTACTAGACAGGCGCTTTAACCAACTAAGCCACGGCGCCAAGCCAAGTTTTTGTGCAGTTCACTTAGCACACTTTGATGACAAGCCATCAGGTCGTCCGGTTAAAAAAAACAACAGCACGCTCAGGCTCCCCTGCTATATCTGTATAGGGGACCAAACTCAGATTCTCACATTCTTAAGGCAGACAAGGCACCGCTGGGATTCGAACCCAGGATCTCCTGTTTACGAGACAGGCGCTTTGGCCGGCTGAGCCACGGCACCCTCTGCCATTGGCACGGGCTGGCATTCTTTGCCAGCAGCTAAGAGTTTGAATTACAACTGAATAAGGGTGGCCGGCTTGCCTCTGTTTTTGTTATTTTCAGAGCTGAGAGACTTGAAAAATTTCTGACAACACGGTTTTGGCCTTCTGCCTTACCATACCATGCTATCCCTTTGTAGAGGACAGAACTAAGATTCGCACATTCTTTAGACAGACAAGGGATCCCAAAGGCACCGCTGGGATTCGAACCCAGGATCTCCTGTTTACTAGACAGGCGCTTTAACCAACTAAGCCACGGCGCCAAGCCAAGCTTTTGGGCAATTCACTTAGCACGCTCTGATGACAAGCCATCAGGTCGTCCGGTTAAATAAAACCACAGCACTCTCAGGATTCCCTGCTACATCTGTTTAAGGGACCAAACTCAAATTCTTGAGGCAGACAAGGCACCGCTGGGATTCGAACCCAGGATCTCCTGTTTACAAGACAGGTGCTTTGACCGGCTAAGCCACGGCACCCTGCGCCACTGGCACAGGCTGGCGTTCTTTGCCAGCAGCTAAGAGTTTGAATTACAACTGATTAAGGGTGGCCAGCTAGCTCTGTTTGAAAAAATTCAGACATCATGGTTTTGGCCTTCTGCCTTACCATACCATGCTATCCCTTTATAGAGGATAGAACTCAGACTCGCACTTTCTTTAGGCAGACAAGAGATCCCAAGGCACCGCTGGGATTCGAACCCAGGATCTCCTGTTTACTAGACAGGCGCTTTATCCAACTAAGCCACGGCGCCAAGCCAAGTGTTTGTGCAGTTCACTTAGCACGCTTTGATGACAAGCCATCAGGTCGTCCGGTTAAAAAACTTACCAAACTCTCAGGCTCCGCTGTCCAAAGTCTTCGAACCCAGGATCTCCTGTTCACAAGACAAAGGTTTCAAAGGTTTTTCAACGCTCCTGCGTTGGCATAGGCCGGCATTCTTAGCCAGCTGCTAAGAGTTTGAATTACAACCGAATAAGGTTGGCCAGCTAGCCTCTGTGTTTGTTGGCCATGTAGCCCTAGAGAAATGCCAAAAGAGGGACTCTGGTGGGACTCGAACCCACAACCTTTGAATGGCCACAACGGGCAGTCTAGAAGTCCAATGCGCTATCCATTGCACCACAGAGCCCATTGGCTGGTTTTGCTGAGCCAGGTGAAGGTCTTGCATTCTGCTTTGCGCAGTTTGCTTAGCACGCTCTGATGACAAGCCATCTGGTCGTCCGGTTTAAAAAAAAACAACAGCACTCTCAGGCTCCCCTGCTATATCTGTATAGGGGACCAAACTCAAATACTCACATTCTTTAGGCAGACAAGGCACCGCTGGGATTCGAACCCAGGATCTCCTGTTTGCAAGACAGGCGCTTTGACCGGCTAAGCCACGGCACCCTGCACCACTGGCACAGGCTGGCGTTCTTTGCCAGCAGCTAAGAGTTTGAATTACAACTGATTAAGGGTGGCCAGCTAGCCTCTGTGTTAGTTTTTTTCTGGGTTTGAAAAAAATTCAGACAACACGGTTTTGGCCTTCTGCCTTGCCATACCATGCTATCCCTTTATAGAGGATAGAACTAAGACTCGCACATTCTTTAGGCAGACAAGGGATCCCAAAGGCACCGCTGGGATTCAAACCCAGGATCTCCTGTTTACTAGACAGGCGCTTTAACCAACTAAGCCACGGCGCCAAGCCAAGTTTTTGTGCAGTTTACTTATCACGCTTTGATGACAAGCCATCAGGTCCCATCAAGTCCTTCCAAAAGAGCTGCAGATGGACTTTCCAAAATCTCCGCTGTAAAATGAAAATGCAACACTGGGATTCCAACCCAGGATCTCCTGTTTACAAGACAGGCGCTTTTACCATCTAAGCCACGGCACCAAATTACTGCAATGAATTTGCACGACATGCTATCTTTCAAAAAGAGCTGCACAATGGAAGATAACCAAAGTAACAGCTTTGATTCAAATGTGGAATATCTTGTTTACTAATGAGGTGCTTTTTCCAACTAAGCTATGAAGCCTGCCTGTTTGAAAGGTTTTTTAGAGCTGGACGACTTGAAATTGTTCAGACAAGACGGTTTTGGCCTGCTGCCTTGCCATACCTCGCTATCTCTGTATGCGGTCCAACCTCAGAAAAACTCATTCTTTAGGCAGACAAGGTTTCCCAAAGGCATATATATTCTAAAGAATAAACAGAACCTGGTTATCATCATATGTTTTTATAACAGGGTCACATTAAAGTCTTGACACTGATGTACAAGCAACAAACACTGATTGTAAGCCTAAACTTTACAAAAACTATAAATTGATTCTTCAAATTTGAATGGTTAATCAGTGTTTTTCCAGGGTCACGTTAAACCTATACAGGTATATTTTGCATACTTAGCAAGTGTACTAACGGTCTTGTTGTTCGTTAAATTGTATTTCACAAAATGCACTTTGAGTGCTGAGTTTAATATGTTGAATATTTTTCAAAAAGTAATAAACGGATTGCCGCAGTGAAAAGACATAACTCTTTGTACTCTTTTGGTTTTTAATAGTTTATTCGCTGGTCCACAATGCCTAAAGGCTGTGTACCCTTTGCTGGTGGCCCAGATAGGTCTGAGGCTGGTAACAACTCAGGGATTGTCATCCAGGATACAGCACATCCTGGCTGGGAAGACTGTTATTGCAAAGCTGATTCAACCAATGTACCTGGCATTGATTCAAATGCTGACTGCTAAACTATATGATGCAAACATATAAACAAAAACTCAAATGGGCATTTTTGTTATATATCTTGAATTTTAGGGACATTCTAACTACATTCTTTAGGCTCCATCATGCATTGATTTGTTGCTTCGCATCAAAATTGTCATCAATCAACTGTATGAAATGTCACATTAATCACACAGGTCTGGGGCGGGGCAAGTGCTTTAATAATTTTTAAAATCACTGATCTTCTAGACATAATTAACTGTCAGTTCTTGATAAACGCTATTAGCAAATTTACATTAAATCAGAATTATGTTACAGAGTATATAACAATACATTATACAAATAAAAATTACTATTTTGAAGATAATTACTTTACAAAAAAGGTTATCTCATTTAATTCTTTATTTAAATTTTTGTAACATTTGTGTGAGTAACATTATATCAATAAACAACATAGTCCAGAAGTAGTGTCAAAAAAATAAAATAAATAAAATAAAAATGTGGGGCCTCGATGAACAGACACGAACCATAAAAGGGGGAATCGCTCTAGAACCAGGTCGTAAAATCGCTCATCCTCCGCACCCCGGACCATAAAGGCAATCAAGATGGTCAGCCGAGCGATGCAGAGCGCCACAACGTCTACCAAACATTCTCAAGGGACTGTCGCTGCAGTGAGCTCGGCCAATCCGAGAGTACCCACGTCAAGATTGGGATGATTGAAAACGCAACATCTGGTCGACAGCGCGATAACCCGTTCTGTGCACTGACCTGGGATCAGTTCTACCAAGCCACCAAGTCAAAAGGTGATAAGACTCCCGCGGTGAATCAACGTGGCCAGGACAGCCTCACACTTTCCAACCCCCAAGGGAGGTTTGCTCTGTCCCAACATACATTCCTTAAAAGCGCGCCTTTTCCTTTTTCGCTACAATAAAGGAACTGCCAGGACACACATAAAACCACTAAACGAACAATCTAAATGCCTTCCTTTCAAACGAATAAAGGTTCATCTGTAAATAACTGCTTAATAAATGTTTCGGGATGTATGTAGGAACCGCTATATACTTGTTAAATAATCCTCTAACAGAGAGCGTTCCATAAGCGCTAGATAATGCATGTTTGATATCAAATTGAAGCTTACGATGTTTCCAATATCGTGATGAATGAATATATGTGTTTGTGCAATGCACAACAGTGTATTCCACTTATAAGCTTTTGATAGGGAACAGAAGTGCAGAATGTCAATTCTAACTGGGATAAAGTATGCACGAAACCGAGTCGAAAGCAGGTGTGGACACGCCCCTTTGACCTCGGATTGGACAACTGCCCAGGGCACGGCCCAAAACTTGCACCTCAAAACGCAGGAACAGAGCTCTCTGAGTTGAGTTGAGAACGAGAAGAATCGGAGTCGGAGTCGAGTCGAGAAGAACTCTTCGAACCACCGGGAGGGGAATTCGGTCGCTGCAGGAATCGCCAAGGAAACAGAGAAACTTCGAACTTGTAGAAGTCAGAAGACTCCGAACCAGAACGACCCAATACCCTCGACTCCGGTCCGCTCCGTCACATCACTCCACGGACACTCACTGCCCTTTCCATAACCAACCCGGTTCATCCAAAGCGAACCACCAAGCTAGAGAGACTTCATTCAAACGGCCCGGAAAGCCCGACCACGTCATCCCACGGACGAGCCTGCCCAATCAGCACGCCGGGATTTCCCCAGACACGCCGAGTGGTAAAACTACCTTTCCGTCTCTACTGAATTGGCGCAGACACATATAAGCGAGGCTAAACCTAACTTTGCTTTGTTGGTGCTCTTAGTGCGATCTCAGAACTAGCTAACAGACTTTGGACAGACAATTATCCATTTCCCTTCCAACCCGTGAATGTGTGTATGAATGCATGTGTGTGTGTGTGTGTGTGTTTATGTTTAGTCTTCTCAGTGTAGTCTTGTCAAATAGTAGGTACTGTCGAATAAATTGTGTTTCATTATTACGAATTCTTGTTTGTGTGTTATGTAACTGGAAAGTCAAACTCATGCCCAGATCCGTTGTTACCTGCTCGAGGTAAAGCGAAGAATCCAATTGATTTATTTTGCTGATCACAGAGTAAATTCATATTGGTAACATACATTTAAATTGCCCTAAAACGCTGGACGTATTAAGTGATTTAAAGGTATACTTGAATTGCATACCAACGTGAATCTTTTCAGATTCAATTCCCAAACTTGAATTGAGAACTGATTCAAATGACAATTCGTAATTATCATAATTAAAATTAGGTGTGAAAACCCTACATATAATGGTGGAGAATCAAGGCGGGCAAGATTTGATTTTCAGTTCATAATTCATAAATTTGTGATTCGTGATTTCGTGGTTTTTCTATTTTTCCGGAAGAATAGATTAAGACACAGAGACAAATTGCTGTTATTTCGCACTCTATTTTGACATGCGAACACGTGAAAGTGCGTGTGATTTGTGAAGATTTTGAAAACTGCAGTAATCATAATATTTGTCCATAGAGACAGAGATCCGCGTTAGAGCGCGTTGAGGGAAAAGCAAGCGTGTTCCTTGTTTATTTTCCATAAGGCCTTTGTTAATCTGTGACAGTGCGAGTTCCACTGTCATATGAATCTATTTCCTCCTGGCAAGAGCTTAGAAGTAGCTAACTAAGTAATCCTTGGCCATTTAGTCACTGGAAGAAGTGAAACCGAGCGTAACGCAGAGAGCGTCAGAACGCGAAGTATATGGGAGAAGAAAATTCTTGATCAAGTGAATAAACTGTGCAGACCCGCCGCGTCCGATGACGCCATTGTTTAATTGCAGTATATGCATGTAAAAGTGCCTCACTTTTAGCAAGTGAAGTTGTCAGTGCTAGACGGTTGATCGAGTTTACTCGTTGTAAATGCGCCGTCATTTCGGTGGGCGAACTCGTATAATAGCGAATTGCACGTATCCATAGTAACGACGCCGGAAGTCCTAGGACGCCGTTTCCGAGTTAACCTCAAAGTGCGCGCGCAGTCCTCCGCGCCATATTTGAAGTTTGTGAACAGAGGCTAGGATACCTGAATCTAATGTGTTGGCATTGAAACCTATGCAAACTGTTAGC
Organism: Puntigrus tetrazona; assembly: GCF_018831695.1. Classification (NCBI taxonomy): domain Eukaryota; kingdom Metazoa; phylum Chordata; class Actinopteri; order Cypriniformes; family Cyprinidae; genus Puntigrus; species Puntigrus tetrazona. The sequence goes on from NC_056713.1 coordinate 9,399,715, forward strand.
ATCAGGATAGCGCTTTAGACCTCTGTCGTCCATTGAGTTGAATGCCGTGTGTGTTTATGGCGTGTTGAGTTCCATCGAACGCCGGAACCACAATAGTGGGCTTCCTCCTCCTTTCCCCTTCACGTTTATTCCCTTTTTCCTCACCTTTCCCTTACCGAGAAGAATGTTGACAAATGTTTGAACTGCCATAACCGTTGGTATTAACAAGAAACGTTTTTTCTTACCCTTAGCATTTCAATGATACATTGCCATCAACAAGTATAACTGCTTTTATTAATTTAATGAGATCAGGAAATATTACCAATTTTCTAGCATTGCTAATGTGAAACCTTAATGTCATTTACTAAATGCATTAGGTTCATATTCATAAATTGCAACAATATTTGCTGATCCATTTGATTATAATTGCTTCAATACTTTGATGATAATTGCATTGAATTTCAATTATTAACTGCCGTTATTGATTGAAAATTTTAATTTCAGCTGGTGATTTGGTTAATTATAATTGCCTTTATAGTCGTGATAACACATCACTTAAATATAATCCCTGGTTTGGAATTTTAATTTCAGATTTAGCAAATTAGGTGGCTCCTCCATAATTGCTATTTTGTGGATTTATTTAATTATAATTGCTTTATAATTTAATACCAATATCATAAATTTTCAATTATAATCGACTTGAACTTCCGCTTACTATTCCAGGCATAGTACCCTTCGGATTCTATTGCAGAAGATACTTAGTGATTAATTCAGACTTGACTCCTCAGGAAGTTTGATCATTAATTATCGCTACCAAATAGAAATTTCAAGTCATTTGCAGTTACGTTGGTGTGTACAGTTGAGTGCCTCCTCTCAATCCTCTTTACAGGGTCTCTCCTTGCTTAGGGCTTAGCAGCTAGCACTTCCCTAGTGCTAGGTTGGTGCAGTGACGACTTGTCTCGGAGGTGTCACAGTGAGTGAGGACCCCGCTTTGAACGTGACCTTGTGCCAGCTGGGGGCAAGCCAGGCCTCTCTGTCCTAGCATTGTGAGTGAACCCGCAGCAGGCATCAGCAATTGTGTAACGGAGGAGGAGTCAACACAAGCTGACCTGGGCGGAGGCTCGGGTAAACCACCCTGTCAGCTGCTGAATCGGGGAAACCGATCAGTACCCAGGGCTCTGCCCCGCAGCCTTGTCAGTCCAAGCCAGCCGTTGACGCACCTCCACCGTGGGCCCGCACCTTTGTGTCAAAAGCCGACGCTGTTTGAGAGGCTCACTGCAATACGGTCGGACAGAAGTCTGATTGACCTTACAGGAGCACAGGGGCGCCCAGACGGAGAGCCACACCGCTGTACTCCGACAGGTTAATCGCCCTCATCACCAAAGCCTAGGTCTAAACCCCTTTGCTAAAACCCATTTGGCTACACCCATAAGTAAGTAGGGCCTATTCAACCCTCAAGTAACTTAACTTATCACACCAACATAGTAAAACCAACCATTAGGTATCAGGCTTAACGGTATCACACTTTGTCAACTTTGTTTACAGTGTAAGCAACTTTCTCTCTCTTCTCTCCCTTCTTGTTCCTTTCCTCTGATCTAACTGCTGCTGCTGCTTCTGAGATCGCACCTGTGGGAACCAGGAAAGCAAAGAATTTAATTTGAGACATTTCTGATCAGTATCGGGTGAAACTTGACGACATTGTTTCAAATTGTTCATGCTCACGAACCTTCCCTTCTCAGCGTGTATCCTACCCAGCCGAAACCAAAGTTGATCGACGAGGAATCGTAAACACGACCCCAGGAACAATCTACTTGGTGCACGGAGTCAATCTAACCAACTAAAAGCTAACACTGTCATTGCTATTGTTTTATCCTTGCCCGGAGGAGATTCTAATAGCAATCGCAGTCTTGGTACTTAGAAATCCCCATTTAGAAACTCCTAAAAGCATCCTCTAACTTAGGGAAAAGAGACAGTGATAGAGCTTTAACCCCTCCTTCCTTGACCAGGAAAGAGTGTGTTACCCCCTCTCTCTCTCTCTCTCTCTCTCTCTCTCCCTCTCTTACGTCTCTTACAGGTAGCTCCTCCCTTTCTCCAAAAAAAAAAAAAAAACGGAGAAGAGAAGAAGGAAGGACCACCTGTTACAGGAGAACGAAACGCCCAGCTATCCCTTCTTCTGTTCTGTGTTGTCTTCTGTTCTCTGTCGTCCTGTGTGTGTTTACTAATTGTCTCCCCAGAAACGCCAGTTAGAAGCACACCCACCAGAGGATCACAGTTACAGAGAACCACGCCCACCTGACACCTCACATTTAGCATCAACTGACACCACACATCTACACCTCTGTCTTTCCTTGCTGTTGTCTGTTCTGCCTTGTTTGGTTGTTATTTTCTTCCAGGTCTGTGTCAGTCACTTTTCCAAATCCCCCTCGCCGCACCAAAACATGTCTCACACAGCAGACAACGTTGGTCACTGGGAAGACCTGGAAACATGGCTAAGTGTTGCAACCAGCAGCCTCCTACCCAAGGCCGCGAAACACTAAAGCGCCAGACCCAGGAACAGCTGGATAACAACCTAACGAGCCTAATGGAACAGGACCCAAGCCAAGGCTACAACCACAAAGAGCTAGCAAAGATCACCTGCTCCCTAAGTCACACCCTCATCGCTACTACCCTCAAACTGAGTGACAGGCACGCCGCCGATCTCCAACAGGAGCTGACATGCGCACAGCGACGCATCAAACAGCTGGAACTGGAGGCTCAGGAACTACAGGAAAAGCTGGATGAGGAGAGAAAGGACCCAGAGGAGATTACCACGCTCAAAGCCTTGCTAGCAGCTTCCACACAAGAGGTGAAACAAACCAAAAGAGACTTTGACAATGCTGCCAACAACCTCCAGTACGCAGAACAGCTACTGGAGAAGGCAAAGACTGACATTAGAGACAAGGCCGGCAGAATCAAAGCCCTCGAAGCTCACTTGAACGAGTCAAGGAATCAGATCAGCCGCCTAGAACAACAGCTGGACTACGTCAAAGAGGAATCCGACGGTGTCAAGGAGGAACTCAGACACGCCTACGACCTGCGCGCTGAGCCACCGAGGACACGAGAGGCACCAACGTCACCCCTGCCAAGTAGGACCGGGTCTCCCGTGCTTGTACAGGCAAGTGAACAAAGGGGGAAAGAGGCGATGCTGAAACACTCACCAGCTCCCTCTGAAGAGACATACCTCGCGAGAAGGCCAAGAGAAACGGACCCAGCCAGCCAAAGAGCATCACACGGCCTGGACCTAAAAGATCTCGACAAGATCGCCAGGAACATCGTCAAGTTCACCCCAGGTGTGCCAAGTAGTCCAGACGTTCAAACCTATCTACAGGACGTCGAATTCCATCTGGAAGTAAGACCTCACGCCACTGATAAAGATAGACTCTATTTACTGCGAGCAACATCCAGCCCTGATGTACGCAGCTTCCTGGACCGCAACCAGCCCAGACAAAGGCTGATTACCACCTGCTCCGAGAGGCTCATCAATGAATTTGATGACCCAGAGTCAGAACAAGGACTAGTAGCCGCCCTGGAGATCAGACAAGGCCATCATGAGTCTCCGCAAGCCTACTACAGCCGACTCAGGAGAGCATACTTCGGAACTCGCAACGAGCCCGAAATGGAACAGGACATGAACTTTAAGACTCTCTTCCTCAGGAACCTACATCCTGGGGTAAGCCACCATCTAGGCGTGCTTGCATGTTCGCGCACAATGACCATTCAGCAGCTGCGCGACTTGGCACACAAAGCCTACAGCAAACAAAAGATGGCTGCAGAGAAAGGCACTAAAGCTCCGACAGTCCTCGACTTCAACACACAAAGTCACGGACTGCCTCTAGAGGGTGCCCAACATCAAGACAGCTTCAAGCCGTCAAGAAAAGAGTGGAACGCGTCCCACAGAGAGCAAGACTTCCACGCAGGTACCAGACCCAAGCAGAGAAACGGTCGCTGGGATGGACCACGTGAACGACAGCGCTCGCCTGGACGCCACTGGGAAAAGTCATGGGACAGTTCAAGACCGCAGGAAGGTCAGTGGGAGAGATCGTGGAATCAGTCAACCTCCTTTAGAAACCAAAGGGGGAAGAGCTCCTGGGATGGCAACGGAACCTCCATGGGAAGAGCACAAACACACCCTGGAGCAACCAGCCCAAGGAATCGACGAAAGAACTTTCAAACTGAATCCACACAAGAGCAAAAGACATCACCGTTTTTTTTCTCACAAGAACTGATGAAGAGCATGATGAGAGAGTTTTTCCAGCAAATGAAGGAAGATTGGAAGTGGGAAGAGAAAGAGAAGCCGGATTCAGCCTGACTGGCAGCCGGACGAGACAGCAGCGACCACCCGACCCAACCAGACACAGAGAATAGCACTTCCTCCCCGCACACTCAAAGAACCATAATGACCATAACTTCAGATGGACGAAATCCTACCTGAAACCCCAGCAATCGAAAGTTAGCCCCTAACTCACCATATGATGCTTCAAACCACGGCATCATCCAACAAACACCTGCCGCTGAAACCACTCTGGTTCCTGAAAGTGCTGTCCTGGTCGTCTGCCACTCGTCCGAAGAACTGCAGATCAGCCCTGATATCCTCCCCATCTCATCCCAAACTCCAGTCCCTCAACTCCTGGGTGATCTCATTGAGAGAGGTATGGCAAGAAAGTTTTACCTCTCCATCATCATCGAACGCCACATCAGGGTCGAAGCCCTTCTGGACACAGGAGCTGACATCACACTAATGTCAGCAGAACTCCTCGGAAAAATCCAGGAAGGAGCAAAGACATTAAATGGCCCCTCAAACTTCAAAGATGTGAGCTGAACCTTCAAGCATACTCCCACACGGGTCTACAACTGACACAAGTGGCCCCAATCCACCTAACAGTGGGTCCGATGAACCTCATCCACCCAGTTTACATCTCACCCCTTAAGACTTACCCACTGCTAATCGGAAAGGACCTGCTTAATCGCTTTGAGCCACTAATGGACTTTAAGCACTTGAAGTTGTGGACACAAGTCCGTGAACCTCTGCCCTTCCAGTCAGTAAACTCTCAGGAGTTGCAGTGCCAAGCCACAGACACCACTGCCCGTTTACAGACTGCCGAGGCAATGTCAAGGTCACAAGCAATTTCAAGTTCAAGCAGCAAGAACCAAGACAAAGACTCCAACGACCAAACAGATGCCCTCGCTAAAGCAGGTGCATTACATGGAGAGTCTTGGACGTTCCATTCCCACCCACCCAACCCAGCTGTGGCAGCCATCACCCGCCGCCAACACGCCACTGGTGTTGCGAACCCCACCTCCTCCCGTGTCTCCATCTCACCACAGTTTGCTGCTGACGATCTCAGTACCCTTCAAGCGTCGGATCCAGCACTGCAAACCATCAGTGCACACATTTCTGACCCGGCTACCGCCCCCGTTTCTGACTTCGACCTAGCCACCTCCTCTGACCTCCGCCACCTGCACTCCATCAAGCACATGCTGCATCTCAAAGACGGCGTTCTCACGTATGTCCCTGAGCCACTCGCTACGCCACGGCTCGTAGTGCCTCAGAGCCAAAGGGGGATAATGTTGACATACGCCCACGATGCACCATGCGCTGGACACCATGGCGCCAAGGCCACCTATGAGACACTCAAACGAGTGGTATACTGGCCTGGCATGCAGCAAGACGTGGCGGAATACGTGAAAGGATGCCTGGTCTGTTGCCAGTTTCAACCGGCGAATGCAAATCACCGCACACCACTGCAAAGGAAAGGAATGACCTTCCCATGGTCGGACCTCCAAATAGACTGGGTAGGACCCCTGCCACGGTCGACACACGAGGTAACAAGTACTTCCTCAATGTGGTCTGCGAGTTCACAAAGTGGATAGAGTGCCTCCCAGCTCCGAATGACACGGCAGAAACAACAGCCTACCTCTTAATGAACCATATCTTCTCAAGATTTGGACTGCCCTTGAGTGTCAATTCAGACCGAGGAACTCACTTTACCACTGAGGTCATGCAAGAAATGTGGAAACTCCTGGGTGTGCAAGCCAAACTGCACATAAGCCACCACCCCATCTCTTCCGGACAGGTGGAACGTGCCAACAAGACAGTGGTCAGCATGCTGAAGAAGTACGTGTCGGCCAATCAGAAGGATTGGGATGTCAAACTTCCCCTGGTACTAATGGCCATCAGGTCCACTCCTCACCGGTCCACCGGAGTACCCCCATTCGAAATGATGACGGGGAGACGCATGACACTACCCTTACACCTGCTGTACCAACCCGGTGACATGAACCTCGTCACTGCCTACACCACGCATCAGTACCTAGAAGAGTTGCATCAGCACCTGAGAACGACTTTCGCCTTTGCACAGCAACAACTCCAAAGCAGCGCGGAAGGTCGTAAGGCTTACTACGACAGGAAAGCCTCATATCAGGAACTTGAGGTCGGAGACGAAGTGTGGTATTACAGTTTCGCCCAACCACGGCCAAACACCCCTCATCGATTGTCAAAGAAGTTCCTACCTCACTGGACGGGACCCCACGAAATCGTAGACAAACTGTCACCTGTTGCCTACCGAATCAAGATTCGACAGGGGCGCAGCGAGCCAGCCCTGCGATGGGTACACCGGAACCAGATAAAGAGGCACCAGGGCTCCAAGAGACAAGGAAAGGGGGAAGACCAAACCCACTGACACAGACCGACTATCGCACTTCACTGATGTAATTCCTCACCCACTAGGGAAACACATAGCCAGGTTTTTAAACACAACACCTACACGCTCCTTCACCGCACTGCTAGAACCAACACTCTAGTAACAAGGAGCTTCCCCACACAGGTGACCATTGTTTGTTGTCCTAACCTCACTCAATGTCCTTGTGTCCCTTATGTGTTGTCTTTTCCCTTCTCTTTCCCTCTCTGTTTCCCTTTTTCCCCTCTAGGCCCTTTTACAGGAACACCCTTAACCATTCTCTCACGTCAGGTCCTGACAATAAGATTGACTCCCCGCACCAAGTCCATAGATCGAGCGCAAATGTCGTATCAAGTTTTTCACCCGATCTGCCCAAATTCCAAATTTCTGCACCACAGTTCAGTTAGCGATGGAAATGTTGTTTGTGGATGTCTGTTCTCTCTGTCCATTGTTCCAGTGCCCGATGACGTTCGCAACGGGAACCTCATCGCGCAAAAGGGGGATATGTGGGGCCTCGATGAACAGACACGAACCATAAAAGGGGAATCGCCTCTAGAACCAGGTCGTAAAATCGCTCATCCTCCGCACCCGGACCATAAAGGCAATCAAGATGGTCAGCCGAGCGATGCAGAGCGCCACAACGTCTACCAAACATTCTCAAGGGACTGTCGCTGCAGTGAGCTCGGCCAATCCGAGTACCCACGTCAAGATTGGGATGATTGAAAACGCAACATCTGGTCGACAGCGCGATAACCCGTTATGTGCACTGACCTGGGATCAGTTCTACCAAGCCACCAAGTCAAAAGGTGATAAGACTCCCGCGGTGAATCAACGTGGCCAGGACAGCCTCACACTTTCCAACCCCAGGAGGTTTGCTCTGTCCCAACATACATTCCTTAAAAGCGCGCCTTTTTCCTTTTCGCTACAATAAAGGAACTGCCAGGACACACATAAAACCACTAAACGAACAATCTAAATGCCTTCCTTTCAAACGAATAAAGGTTCATCTGTAAATAACTGCTTAATAAATGTTTCGGGATGTATGTAGGAACCGCTATATACTTGTTAAATAATCCTCTAACAGAGAGCGTTCCATAAGCGCTAGATAATGCATGTTTGATATCAAATTGAAGCTTACGATGTTTCCAATATCGTGATGAATGAATATATGTGTTTGTGCAATGCACAACAGTGTATTCCACTTATAAGCTTTTGATAGGGAACAGAAGTGCAGAATGTCAATTCTAACTGGGATAAAGTATGCACGAAACCGAGTCGAAAGCAGGTGTGGACACGCCCCTTTGACCTCGGGATTGGACAACTGCCCAGGGCACGCCCAAAACTTGCACCTCAAACGCAGGAACAGAGCTCTCTGAGTTGAGTTGAGAACGAGAGAAGAATCGGAGTCGGAGTCGAGTCGAGAAGAACTCTTCGAACCACCGGGAGGGGAATTCGGTCGCTGCAGGAATCGCCAAGGAAACAGAGAAACTTCGAACTTGTAGAAGTCAGAAGACTCGAACCAGAACGACCCGATACCCTCGACTCGTCCGCTCCGTCACATCACTCCACGGACACTCACTGCCCTTTCCATAACCAACCCGGTTCATCCAAAGCGAACCACCAAGCTAGAGAGACTTCATTCAAACGGCCCGGAAAGCCCGACCACGTCATCCCACGGACGAGCCTGCCCAATCAGCACGCCGGATTTCCCCAGACACGCCGAGTGGTAAAACTACCTTTCCGTCTCTACTGAATTGGCGCAGACACATATAAGCGAGGCTAAACCTAACTTTGCTTTGTTGGTGCTCTTAGTGCGATCTCAGAACTAGCTAACAGACTTTGGACAGACAATTATCCATTTCCCTTCCAACCCGTGAATGTGTGTATGAATGCATGTGTGTGTGTGTGTGTGTGTTTATGTTTAGTCTTCTCAGTGTAGTCTTGTCAAATAGTAGGTACTGTCGAATAAATTGTGTTTCATTATTACGAATTCTTGTTTGTGTGTTATGTAACTGGAAAGTCAAACTCATGCCCAGATCCGTTGTTACCTGCTCGAGGTAAAGCGAAGAATCCAATTGATTTATTTTGCTGATCACAGAGTAAATTCATATTGGTAACATACATTTAAATTGCCCTAAAACGCTGGACGTATTAAGTGATTTAAAGGTATACTTGAATTGCATACCAACGTGAATCTTTTCAGATTCAATTCCCCAAACTTGAATTGAGAACTGATTCAAATGACAATTCGTAATTATCATAATTAAAATTAGGTGTGAAAACCCTACAAAAATAAAAATAAACCCAAGTGTGCAAATTATCCTTTTTGGTGCGTTTTCTTCAAACATTGTGGTATTTATATTGGAAAGCAGGAGGAAGTGGTCAGCTTGCCCTTAGGGCTGCATGCCAATCCACTCTTTAACCCACACACAAACATGCACTGTGACAAACTCTTTATTTCCTGGTTCTATTTAGACAGACGAGAGAACTATCCATGCATCACTCTCATAAAGGACGTGGTCTCAAATCACTTATGAAGGCAGCCATCTCTTCCCTCTTTTCATTCCATCGCTTTCCAATGTTACTTCTTCAAGGGGGTTGACTCTTGTACTTGTACTAAATGATCTATTGCATTTTCATTCCTCAGGATTAAGACTACAGCGACGTTGGAATTCCTGACCATACTCATGAATCCACTTGTTGGCAACTAGAAATGAAAAGACAGATATTTGGTTAATATTGGTATGTTCTTTACAGTAAAATATAAAGCTTCAAATGTCTTGGAATTTTACATCCTTAATTTTTTTTTGCTTAACAGGACAATAAATAAGTAAATAATAGCAGTCTATTGAAGTCTTTTTCCTTTGCTGCTTTGATTTTCCATACTTCTTTTCGATAGTTGTTATCTGTGGTCTGAGTATTTCTATTGCTTAATTAGTGGTGTGGCACTAGCAACCCCAAATTTATAGGCTTGATGTTCCAGGAAATTTATATCAACAAATGTATACCTTGAAGTAAATGGCTTTGGATATAGTATATACGCATTACAAGACATCACGTGATACAACAATCATACCCCATTTATCACCAACAATAACAGGGCAGCCAGCATGAAGAGTGTCAACATTTCCTTGACCATTTCTATGAAGATTCCACCAAAAGAGAGCACCATTCTGGAAAGCGATTACATCAAAAACGTGAATTACAAATACACTCGTTGAAACCCATCAGTTGATACTGTAAATCATATAACGCAAGTTAAAAATAAAGAATAAATAGCAATATAAATGCTTATTTATCTATGTAACAGCCAAAATCCTCAACCTTTGTTAAGGCATATTCCCTTTTATCCCCTAAAAGAGGTTGTGCCGGGATAAAATCCCCTTAGTGGGTGGTGAAAACCTGAGTGCCTGGAGGTGAAAGTTCAAAATTCTAGATAGCTATCTATCAGGTTTCTACAACAGTTCATTTATTCAAACAACACAGACTCCCAACCCTAAAGCTTTTGTTGTAACAGGATATCCAGTGAAATTTCTGACCTCAATTGCAAACAACCTGTCATCATTCAGAACTGCAGGGAATAGAACTCTGAAAGCTACAGGGTAAAGTCTGGTTGTGTTCTGTCTTGAGTGAATTTGACTTGTGAGAATGATGTGTGGGATTCTATACCTCCACTACAGGAACACTGAAGTTGGCGTAAATAAAGGCTGTGTATCCTCCTGCTTCCACAGCGCTCAACTAAAGAGGGAAAAATGTTCTTCCAAAACTCACTTTCTCAATCCAAACTAAATGGCAAAATATTAAAAAAATAAGGAAGCAATTAAGAGCTGAACTATTATTTACTTACATATATCATGAATGTAGCCACACGATTCCCAGTTTTTAGTCTGTACAATGGACTAGAGTCAGACTGTAATATAAAAATAATTATCAATAAGAAATGTCCGCATTGAAAGACACTTCAGTATTTCTGAAATGTCTTTGTATGTGAATGTTTTGGAAAAAACATTCTAGTTACTTACTGTGGCATGGTCAAAATGAGGTTCATAGTGTCCTCCAATGCCATAATTTACAACTTGGAGATATTCAGCGTAAGGAGGCTGCACATTTAACCCAGTGACCATAGTGATGCGACGGTCCACTTTACCCACAGCTCCATGGGCTGATTCTTTAAGCCATGCACTAATAGATAATTGCCAAAAAAAAGATAATTGACAATTATTATTAGAAATGGGATATATTGTTACTAGTATTATTTACCGTTAAGATACTTGTACCTCTTGCTGATGCGATATTCTGCAGTGGACTGATTCACTCCTGATGCCACCACTGATCTTCTGAGCTGAAGGAAAATATATAAAATATATGAATATATAAAATATATAAATAATTCAGATACAGACAGATACAGAAAGTTAGAAAAAGTAGAAACAGACAGGACCAAAACAAAGCTATGTGAGATTCCAAAAAGAAAAAAAGAAACAGAACTACTAGCAGGGAGCTTTAATCCTGCATGAATAAGGACTGAAACGCATGATTTATTGCTCAGTCTGCTCCCACAAAAAGAAGAAAAAAGACTCTGGGTGGAATAACTGACGGAGCTGTAAGCACAGTTGATTCTGACCGCATGACTTATTCACGTAATGTGCTCTTCATCTTCTCTCCAGCTCAGTTTAAGGCTGGCTTAAGTTGTATGGTTAAATATGTCTGGAAAAGGAAGAAAAACAAGCACACAAAAGTTTGTGTATCTCTTGAGAAACTGGCTTCATACAGACATTTTGAAGAGTGTTTCCATGTTGAGCTGGCCAGTAACTGGAATACACAGTGAAATGAAAAGTGGGTGAAAAAAAATTATTGTTCAGGAAAGGAAAAAAAAAAAAATGAAGCAGGAAAAACTGGAGAACTTGCAATCCTTTAGAGCTCTAGTCAAAAATGGTCCAAGTCATTTAAAGGACTTAACAACGTCCCACTTACGGTTCAGATTCACTAATTTTTTGCTTGTACTTAATATCAAAGACAACATGCTGCATTATTAATTTTACTTCTAGATTGTGGTAAAATACCCATTGCATATTCAATTCTGTATATTTCCACGTAAAGGCACTCACCCCTGGAACGGCATGTTCTCTGATGCTTTTAGCTTCAGCTCGGGTGACAAAGCTATGGAAGAGTACAACATAAGGGTGCAAGCTGATTAGCTCTCGTTTAATTGGTTGCAGAAGTAGACCAGGGTTGCTATTGGTGAAAAAGTCACAGAACAACCTAGGGTTTTCAAAATGCTTTGGCTGTAAAAAAGGAAGTAATTTATTATTACACAAGAAACTATTATTATACAGACAGACAAGTGTCAAATGTACACCATTGGTTAGAGTCATATCTTTATTGTTCAACATGATTGAGTTGCCTAAACAAACAGCCTGAAATTGCACTTAATGTGCAGAAAATTACACACTTAACATTCAAAGCATGTCACTGTTTCATGTAACCTTGCTCATGATCCAAATCTGACATAATTCACTTTTGTACACTCAATGTTCTTTATTCCATCATGGGAGGAACTCCTCAGAGGATTTGCCATAACTCTTGCTGCTTTTTGTACTTTCTCCTTTTATTTTATGAATCATATGAAGTGAAAAATGGAAAAATAAGTGGACATTGCTTTGATAACATTCAATATGTGATACCTGAGAACCTTTTGTTTGACACAGCATCTCATAAACATTCCTGGTTCTCAGATAGGTAGAATCAGGCCTTTTCAAAACCAAACTCTGGTTAGTAACAGATGGACTTTCATGTAGGAGCTTCTCATACTTCTCTACGTTGAAGTGTACCCTACTGTTCAAAGGATCTAGAAGACAAGATTGAAATTGCATTGTGAAGAAATATGATAAAGCATTTTATATATTGATAATATTTCAATTAGTCTTTATTCATGAATTAACAATGAATTGATCTGTTTGGCTTTTTTCCCAATGTCTCACTCATTGCCGTTGGCTGATAGACTGCAGAGGTTTACCATGAAGCAATAGTTCCTGGGAGAGACTGAGGGCGTAAGATATGTTTCCAGTCTAAAAAAAATATTTAACAAGAGTAAATTCTTCAATTTCAAAATGCATCCATAAGAATGAGCATGTTTGGCCCTGTTTATACCTATTATTAAAATCCATTGAGTGATCCGTCCCCAAGTAGTCAGCCAAGAAACTTTCCTGTTTTTCCGCTTGTAAAAATTCTCCTCTGAGCCCAAATTTGAGGGTAGGGTTTCTGGTTTTATGAATTCATATTTTTATATATTTAACTTGTAATTTATGTAAAGTTTGTGTCATCTTATTATTATTATTATTATTATATGTCTATCTAGTTTAGTATATCAAATTATAAATGTTGCTTTGTTAGTTAAAAATAAAATTATTTTCATATTTTATATATATATATATATATATATATATATATATATATATATATATATATATATATATATATATATATATAAAAATAAGTATTATTTTATTTTTATTAACTAAAATAAGACTGTCAGCCAACCAACTAGCCAATTTTTATTGGTGCATGCTGCTTTATGAAATGTGGAACCCTGTTTATACTGAATCGGATCACCCAAGACGGATCTTAATTACATTTAACATATCTTAACATTTATTTTATAAGAAGTGCCATACCTTAAAATGAGAGAAAGCTAAATGGTCAAGGGCATCTTCAAGTGTGCCTTCATTTTCTGGACTCCATTCCGTTCCTCGAAAGAGACGAACTGCCTCCTCAAACCATTGCACAGAATGGTAGTAATCTTTCAAATCATAGGCCACCTACAAGCATAAACCTCTCACAGATGTAGCATAACAAATATGAAATGGAAAAAAAAGGGAAAAAAGATTATGACCACCCACTCATATCTTGCACTTGGTCTCTCCTCACACAATTCAGTCAAAAACAATTTAGTCACTGCTTATTCAATGTGTTACTTTATAAATGTTAAAAGAAGCATATTTTACTTGGTACATTGGTGGTAAAGAGAACAGATGGAACTTATTACAAGAAGGCAACAAAACAGGGCATTTCTTTTTGCATGAAGCATTAAAAGTATAAATCATCTGGTACGGTATTCACCACAAGAGAGACATCAGTGACTAAACAAAATTGAGCAGTATGGAATCTACATCAGGAAGTAACATTAAGCTCAAGCGGGAACACATTCTGAACTCATTTTTCCAGAGGTTTTCCCAGCGATTCACAACACATTCCAAGCTCTGAGAGAGTGGGCAGTTTTTCAATCCTACTAAGAGTTGGGCTCGTGACAAATAAGAAATGATTAGCTCTAGTGCCACGCTATGCTTTGCAGACTGGAAATAATGCAGCGTGTCCTACCTTTCCAACAAGGAAGCAATCATCCCCAGATAGAGAATCAGACACGGGAGGTGTGTAAATATCGACAGCGTTTCCATTCGTGACTTGCTGGAAGCGACCTCGCACAAGGCCCTCCACATATAGATCATACACGTCCTGAAGCCTCATCAGGCCCTGCGCTGCACCCCGAAGGTCTTCCAGCTTGGGTAAGCTGCCTTCCATTCTCCTGTAGCCCTCCCTAAGGGCTTAACCAAAACAGTAAATGGGGGTTGTGAAGGGATAGAACTGAGTGAGAGAAGCAAGCCAGAGTACAGTGGAAAAAAAGCACATGAAGCTACAGTTACAGTTTTGAAGCTGCGGATCTAGGCTTTTCTGAAATGCGTGTGTGTGAAAGTCAGCAAACTACCATCAATATTTTCTTCAGCTTCACTGCTGTGGACAACATTCATCCATTCAGACTTGAGTCTTTTGACCAGTTTGAACGCAGCAATTGGATTAGCTACGGTAGCTGACGGCTCATTGTATATCCCACCGTGCAACGATGTGACTCTTGAGAAGAATCTAAAAAAGATCAATGGATTATTGCTTAGTCATTTTTTATTATAAAACCACAATTAAATATAATTACGACAAAATAAATCAGGTTCAATTAAAACGGCAACAGTGTCGGCATATTCGTCAAGTTAATAAAACAAAGCGATGACAAGCCCCTTTACAATTTTTTTTTAAATTTTTATATTAGCTATTGACAATTTAAAACAAATAAATAAATAATATCAACAAAATGCAGACTTATAACAGAAAAGTATTTATATGATTCAATAAAACACAACCCAAAACACGAATTCGCTCGCTTTGTTGAACAAAGTGCATGGCATACTGTCGTACGGCTTTTAATACACAGATTAAAACGATCTTATTTATATCGCTTAATTAAATAATAACAGCCTTAACACATTACATAGACGATAAAAATAACATTTTCTTACCTTTTAATATCGTCAAGTCTTTGTGTTTCGTTTTCTAAGTAAGTTCTTAAACAATCGATGAGTTGTCTTTCTGCGAAAGCTGCTTGCTGCACGTTCATCATCGAAGTGAACATCTCCCCGAACGATTTGTCAGATATATTAGCTACGTATAAAAATATGAAGAGACCAACGTATGAAGACATCTCGTGAGGAAGATGTTTAAAAGTGTCTTACATATTAAC